>NC_080185.1:72780825-73081176 GCF_950295315.1 Erinaceus europaeus | reverse complement strand
TTCTATCTCCTCCCTTCCCTCTCAGTTTGTGACTGTCTCTATCCAATAAATAAAGATAATAAAAAATTTAAGAGAAGAAAACTAGTTTATAGTCTGGGAGGTGCTACAGCATGTACAGCAGTGGACTCATGTACAAGAAGTCCCAAGTTTGATCCCAGCACTGCATATGCTGCGGTGATGCTCTGTGTCCTCTCTCTCATTAATATATAAATCTTCAAAAAGAAAGTATTTTGCAAACAGCCTTTCCCTAAGAGAGTGTGTAAAGGCTATTCTCCAAACAAGAGGCAAAAGAGGGAATCTTGGGATATTGGGAATAAAGAAAAAAATATATGTATTAATGGGTGGAGAAGATAGCTTAATGGAAATGCAAAGGGATTCTCATGTCAGAGGTCCCAAAGTTCCAGGCTCTATTCTCCACAATACCATAAGCCAGAGCTGGGCTCTGGTTAAAACAAAAAAGAATATATATAATTTTGGAATGCTTCACAAATTTGCATGTCATCCTTATGCTGGGGCTATGCTAATATTCTCTGTATCATTACAATTTTAGTATGTGCTGACAAAGTGAGCACTAAATATATATATATATATTTTTTTTTTCCAGGAAGCATAACCATGGAGTAACATGATCATATCAGATCTCCCCCCAAACAACAAGTAACTACAACTATAAACCTAAACAGAATCCACCAACTACAGCTGAAACATCTGCAGCCTCAGGTGAGTGCTTGTACGTGTAGTTGGGGCAAGAAGGGGCATGTGTTTGAAGCCAAACAAGGAAATTTAGTACACAGCACATTGCCATTTTGTCTCTACATGCAGCAAGTAGAGAAGGCAACTTATAGTGCTGAAGGAAAGAGAAGGGAGTTCACAACCTTTCAGTCTTTGACTCAGGGGTTTTAGCCTTCTGAATTTCAGACAAGGACACACCAAAAAACAGGGAGCATTTGAGACTATAAGAAAGCCCAACCCTGTCTATGGCCATACCACCCTGTATATGCCCAATATCCTCTGATCTTGGAAGCCTAGCAGGATTGGGCTTGGTTAGTATCGAATGGGAGAAAGTCCAATTCCAACCCCCACCCCCACTCCTCCACTGTGAAATGAATGAAAAGAGAAGTCTAGAGATTAGAACAATAGCACCATCTACTGGCCATCAAAAGCCATCACAATAAATGCTCAAGCAGAAAAATAGAACTAAACGGCAAACCATGTCACATCAGTCAGATGGAAATGAAACTGAGGGACACCCAAGGAATTATAAATGTAGAGAGACTGTCAGAGAAAGACTACACAAAGCTCATTATGAAGATTTTCAAAGAATCTAAACATAATATGAAACATACTCAAGAGTTGAAGAAATTTTTCACTAAAGAATTAAGAAACACAGGTCATTTGCTATTAGTCTCTGCCGCTGCCACCCCTTAGCCTGAGCTCTGGCGCCATCTCTGGCCCATGGTCCTCTGCAGGAGGGAGCAAGGCAGCCGATAGACAGGTGGGTGGCTGACGGGGGTGGCCAGAGGTCCTGTGAGAGAGAGCCAGTCAGTGGTGTCATCTCCATGGGGCCGGCCAGTGGTGGCTGAGTGGGCTAAGAACATTTCCAGGACTGCACTGAAGGCATACAAATTTCCAGCAGAACTTGAAATTCCTGGAGAAATTGCTATTCCATCTCTGAGTTTTTCCTTTGTTGCATTTCAGAGGAACATCAAATAACCACGAACAGCTTTAGTAATGATGAGTTTGATTGTCATTTCTGTGATGAAGGTTTTACTGCCAAGGATATTCTGGACCAAAAGATTAATGAAGTCTCTCCTGGTGATATGGATGTTGCGGACCTGAGAGACATCCTAAAGAAACATCTGAGGTGGTTAAAAACTCTTTCTCATGCCACCTGCAGGGAGAAAGCTTCACGAGTGGTGAAGCAGGTCTGAAAGTGTCTGTCATGTCCCCTTTCTGTCTCCCCTCCCCTCTCAATTTCTTTCTGTCTCTGTCCAATAATAAATAAAAATATATTTAGAAAAAAAAAGGCTCTTCCTCGGGTCATCCCCTTTTATACTGTCAAATGCAGCAATAGCAGAACCATAGTGAAGATCCTTGCTGGCGTAGGGGCAGGATTTGACTATGGTAGCAAGACTGAAATAAAAATGGTGCAGAGTCTTGGGGTTCCTCTTGAGAGAATTATCTATGCAAATTCTTATAAACAAGTGTCTCAGATTAAGTATGCTGCCAAAACTGGAGTTTTCAGATGATGACTCTTGATAGTGAAGTCAAACTGATGAAAGTTGCCAGGGCACATCCAAAGGCAAAGTTGTTTTTGAGGATTGCCACAGATGATTCCAAAGCAGTCTGTGACCTTAGTGTTAAGTTTGGCGCCACACTCAAAACCAGCAGGTTGCTTTTGGAACAAGTGAAAGAACTAAATATTGGTGACATTGGTGTCAGCTTCCACATGGGAAGTGGCTATACTGATCCTGATACCTTTATGCAGGCCATCTCTGATGCCTGCTATGTCTTTGATGTGGGGCTTCAGGTTGGCTTCAACATGTATCTGCTTGATATTGGTGGTGGCTTTCCTAGATCTGAGGATATAAAGCTTAAATCTGAAGAGATCACCAGTGTCATTAGCCCAGCATTGGGCAAGTATTTTCTGTCAGATTTGGGAGTGAGAATCATAGCTGAGCCAGGCAGATATTACATTACACCAACATTCACACTTGCAGTTAACATTATTGCCAAAAAACTTATATTAAAGGAACAGTCAGGCTCTGATGATGAAGATTAGTCCAATAAGCAGACCTTTATGTATTACATGAATGATGGAGTGTATGGATCATGTAATTGCATCCTTTACAATCATACACACTTGAAGCCTCTTCTGCAAAAGAGACCCAAACCAGATGAGAAGTATTATTCATTCATCCAGTGTATGGGGACCAACAACAACATCCAGTGTATGGGGACCAACAAGTGACACCCAGCATTCTGTGCTTCTGCTAGTATTAACATGTGGAGACCATTCTTGTAGCTGCTAACTGTGAGTTTAGCTTGAATTAAGGGATTTTGTGGGGGGGGGGGGACAATTTAACTTAATTACTGCTAGTGGTGAAAAAAAATCTTAGTAAGTAGGGTTGGTACACATGTAACAGTATGAAAGACCAGAAGAGGGGTCACACCTAATTGTGTTCCTGTGGAAACTATTTGAATATTTGTTTTATATGGATTTTTATTCACTTTTCAAACATGCTACTACAGCATGTCCCTCAGCTGCCAAGCAAGCATTTGTAGCTAGTGCATTGGAAGATTGGGACAAAAGCTTAGTGCTGTGACTTGTTTTAAAAATAAAGTATCTTGAAATAATTAGGCATTGGGAAATTTTTATAGCGTGTCTATTCCAAAAAGTTTGCCTTGAATGTGCTCAATATGAGTGGGAATTGACATTTATTCCTGTAGGCTGAGAAAATTCTTCCAGAGACTTGGGCTAATATGGTTTTCAATATTTTGAAAATTCATAGAAATGCCTTCTTTCTGATTGACTTTTTTTTTTTTAGTACATGAAATCCCACTTAGTTTGTTGTGAGTTCTCACAAAGAGTAGTGGCATTTTGAATGAGACAAAAGCTATACTGTCTCACTGTCGGCTGTCGACAGTGACTTTAGCTCCTCTCATGCCCAGAACACTTGTGAATTTGGAATTCTTAGAGTCACTTGTTAACTAACTGACCTGTCATGGCAAGCACTCAGAGAAGGTGAATGAGGCTTCATGCTTGCAGAAACTAAAGGCATCCCCTGCCCACCCTGATGTTACTCCCAGGATAAATTGATGATTAAAACAAGGAATGAAGAACAACATTTGGCAGTCAACTTACCGGAATAAATTTGGCCATGATTAATCTATGTTGTAAAAAAATAATTAAGAAACAGGAGCTGAGTAGTGGCACACCTGGTTGAGTTCATATGCTATAGTGTGCAAGGATAAAGAATAGGAATACCAACTATTAATGAGGTGATAATAGTAGAATAGAATCAGGAACACAACAACAGGGGAAAACATAGGCACAGGAAACAGGTGGGTAAAATGAACAGAGCAAAACAAATTATGGTAAACAAAGGCCAACTGAGAAAAGACTGTTATAAATATTGTAAGTTAGACACAACACTCATGATAACCACAAAACAAAATGTAGCACAGAGACTAATCAGAAACATATACAGTAAGCAAGACCATCATAGTAAACCATCCACATAAAATAATAAGCAGACATAAAAATGGAGTCAACAAGGACATAAACAAGCTCAAAATAAAAACCAGAATGGCTATAGGCAAACCACATTTATCAATCCTGAATGTGAATTGCTTAAATACACCAACTAAAAGAGTCAGAGTGACTGAATGGATTAAAAGGCAAGATCCATGTATTATGTCTCCAGGAAACACAAATTCAAAAGAAAGACAAACAAAAGCTCTGGATGACAACATGGAACAAAGTATTCCAAGCCACTAATGCAGAAAAAGGGAAGAAGCAGCTAACCTGCTATAAAAAAAAAAAAAGAAGGTGATGAGAGACAGAGATGGACACTACATATTGGTCAATCAATCTAACAGGAAAACATAACCATCATCAATATATATGCTCCCAATATGAGTGCTCCCAAATATATAAAACAAGAGCTTACTGACCTCAAGGGAGACATCCTCAGCAACACAATTATAGTAGGAGACCTTAACATACCACTCGAAGTAAGAGACAGATCACTGGGCCAAAAACTCAGTCAGAAAACAGAGACCTAGTCATAGATGAGATGTATTTAACAGATATATTCAGGGACAAGGGTAGATAGCATAATGATTATGACTCTCATGCTTGAGGTTCCAAAGTCCCAGTTTCAGTCACCCACATCACCATAAGCCAGAGCTGAGCAGTACTCTGGTTATATATATTCAGAAACTTTCATCCTAAAAGAATTTACATTCTTTTCAAGTGCATATAGACCATTCTCAAGGATTGACCATGTGTTGAGTCAGAGACAGCTTTAATGTGAATATTTAAATCACAAAAGAATATATTTTCTTACCATGAGGCATGAGGTTAGACATAAAACCACAAAGAAAGAAAGAAATATACCTAAACTATGAAGGATGAACAATGCACTTCTGAATAACACTAAAGTCATTGAAGAAATCAAAAGAGAACTTAATAATTACTTAAAGAACAATAAAAATGAAGAGACTATCAGACCTTATGGCATGTAGCAAAAGCTGTCCCAAAAGGTAAATTTATAGAAATGTAGTACCACTTTAACAAACAGTGAAGATCTCAAGTAAACTACCTAACATCACAACTGAGTCAACTAGAAAAGGAGCAACAAAGAGACTCAAAAGTTAGCAAGAGAAAGGAAATAGTATCAGGATATGAAATCAGTACACATATATACATGGCATTTCTGTATACAAATGAGGAATCAGAGGGAAGAGAAGTAAAATACTCAATCCCATTTATAAGCAAACCCAAGAAGGTAAAATATCTTAGGGTGAATCTCACAAAGGTGAAGGAACTTTACAGGGAAAACTATAAGACATTACTAGAAGAAACAGAGACTGACACTCATAAATGGAAGAACATCCCTTGTTCCTGGGTTGGAAAACTAAACATTATTAAAATGGCCATTCTACCAAAAGCAATCTACAATTTCAATGCAATCCCTATCAAGATTAAAATTCCATTTTTCAAGAAAACCAAACAACTTGTTTAAAAAATTGTGTGGAAGTGTACACACACACACACAAAGTACTTCTGAGAAAAAGGGGAAAATATGGGGATATCACACTTCCCAATTTCAGTTTATACTACAAACACTGAGTTAGAAGAAGTTGAAATCCAAAAATCAATTCCTTTTACTATAGCAACAAAACAATAAAATATTTAGGAATAAACCTAACCAAAGAAGTGAAAAACTTGTATACTGAAAATTATGAATCACTACTCAAGGAAATTGAAAAAGACACAAAGAAGTGGAAAAATATTCCATGTTCATGGGTTGGAAGAATTAACATCATCAAAATGAATATACTACCCAGAGCCATACAGAATTTTTAAAACATTTATTTATTTACTTATTTATTTCCTTTTGTTGCCCTTATTGTTTTATTGGTGTAGTTACTGATGCTGTTGTTTTGGATAAGACAGAGAGAAATGGAGAGAGGAGGGGACGATAGAGGGGGAGAGAAAGATAGACACCTGCAGACCTGCTTAACCGCTTGTGAAGCAACTCCCCTGCAAGTGGGCACCCAGGGGCTCGAACTGGGATTCTTATGCCGGTCCTTGCAACGTGCGCATTTAACCCGCTGCGCTACTCCCTTAGCCATATGCAAATTTAATGCTATGCCCATCAAGATACCAACCACATTTTTAGGAGAATAGAAAAAAATGCTACAAATGCTTATCTAGAACCAGAAAAGATCTATAATTAACCAAAACAATCTTGAAAAGAAGGAACAGAACTGGAGGCATCACACTCCCAGATCTCAAGTTGTATTATAGGGCCATTATCATCAAAACTGCTTGGTACTAGAACATGAATAGACACACTGCTCAGTGGAATAGAACTGAGAGCCCAGAAGTAATCCACACACCTATGGAAATCTAATCTTTGACAAAGGCGCCCAGACTATTAAATGGGGAAAGCAAAGTCTCTTCAATAAATGGTGTTGGAAAAAATGGGCTGAAACATGCAGAAGAATAAAACTGAATCATTGTATTTCACCAAATACAAAAGTAAATTCAAAGTGGATCAAGGACTTGGATGTTAGGTCAGAACCTATGAGATACTTAGAGGGAAATATTGGCAGAACTCTTTTCCGCATACATTTTTAAAGACATCTTCAATGAAACGAATCCAATTACAAAGAAGACTAAGGCAACACACCTATGGACATCTAATCTTTGATAAGGGGGCCCAAAGCATTAAATGGAAGAAGGAGGCTCTCTTCAATAAATGGTGCTGGGAAAACTGGGTTTTAACATGCAGAAGAATGAAATTGAACCACTTTATCTCACCAGAAACAAAAATCAACTCCAAATGGATCAAAGACCTGGATGTTAGACCAGAAACAATCAAATACTTAGAGGAAAACATTGGTAAAACACTTTCCCACCTACACTTCAAGGACATCTTTGATGAAGCAAACCCAATTGCAAGAAAGACTAAAGCAGAAACAAACCAGTGGGACTACATCAAATTGAAAAGCTTCTGCACATTCAAAGAAACTATTAAACAAAGAGACCCCTCACAGAATGGGAGAAGACCTTCACATGCCATACATCAGACAAGAAACTAATCACCAAAATATATAAAGAGCTCAGCAAACTTAGCACAAAAAAAGCAAATGACCCCATCCAAAAATGGGCAGAGGTTATGAACAAAACATTCACCTCAGAGGAGATCCAAAAGGCTAACAAACATATGAAAAACTGCTCTAGGTCACTGATTGTCAGAGAAATGCAAATTAAGACAACACTGAGAGACCACCTCACTCCTGTAAGAATGGCATACATCAAAAAGGATAGCAGCAATAAATGCTGCAGAGGCTGTGGGGATAGAGGAACCCTTTTGCATTGCTGGTGGGAATGTAAATTGGTACAGCCTCTGTGGAGAGCAGTCTGGAAAATTCTCAGAAGGCTAGACATGGACCTTCCATATGATCCAGTAATTCCTCTCCTGGGGTTATACCCCAAGGACTCCATAACACCCAACCAAAAAGAGGTGTGTACTCCTATGTTCATAGCAGCACAATTCATAATAGCTAAAACCTGGAAGCAACCCAGGTGCCCAACAACAGATGAGTGGCTGAGAAAGCTGTGGTATATATACACAATGGAATACTATGCAGCTATCAAGAACAATGAAGCCACCTTCTCTGACCCATCTTGGACAGAGCTAGAAGGAATTATGTTAAGTGAGCTAAGTCAGAAAGATAAATATGAGTATGGGATGATCCCACTCATCAACAGAAGTTGACTAAGAAGATCTGAAAGGGAAACTAAAAGCAGGATCTGACTAAATTGAAAGTAGGGCACCAAAGTAAAAACCCTGTGGTGAGGGGTAGACATGCAGCTTCCTGGGCTGGTGGGGGGTAGGAGTGGGTGGAAGGGATGGGTCACAGTCTTTTGGTGGTGGGAATGGTGTTTATGTACACTCCTAGTAAAATGTAGTCATATAAATCACTAGTTAATTAATATGAGAGGGGGAAAATTAATTGTATGTCTCGAAGTTTCTAAAGCACAGACTGAGTCTTTTTAATATATAGGCTGTGTATTTGATATGCGGACTCTCTCAAAAGCCTAGACCAAGTAGATCAGAAGCAACCAATGGCACAGCTACATACAAGATGCTGGGTTCTATACAGCAAACCCTAACAAAAGGACTTTTCAAAGTTAACCCAATTACCAAATAATGTGATGATAACATTAACTGTCCATTGTCTTTTTGAACCCTAAGACAGCAGGAACCTCACATCTCCACTATAGAGCCTATATTTCTCCCAGTCCTGGAACCTTAGGATAGGGCCCACTTTCCCGTATGCCTCTCCCAATCCATATCAAATAATATTGCATCAGCCGATCGCAACCTAATCAACACAACAATTGCCACCTCAACATGCTTCAGTTCAGACTGTGTACAAAGACTTCACGTGTGGAATGACAACCCTTCAGCTTCATTACTCGGGTGAGACCTTTCCTTTCATAGTATTCTCTAATTCCATCCCAGGTGGTTCACTTTCTAACAAAGTCCCAAAACCTAGATACAGACCAGGTTCTGTGAGAGAGAGCATATGTTCACACGTATCCACAAACTAGTGCAAAATACATACCTGAAAGCAGAAGTACACTAGAGTTTGCAGTGAGTACCCCCCTAACACTTCCCCTCCACTATTCCAACCTGTGGATCCATGATTGCTCAACAATTTGTTTGGCTTTGTATGTTAACTCTCTTTTCAGCCACCAGGTGCCAGATGCCATCAGGATGCCAGCCAGGCTTCCCTGGACTGAAGACCCCACCAATGTGTCCTGGAGCTCAGCTTCCCCAGAGACCCACCCTAATAGGGAAAGAGAGAGGCAGACTGGGAGTATGGACCAACTAGTCAACGTCCATGTTCAGCGGGGAAGAAATTACAGAAGCCAGACCTTCCACCTTCGGCAACCCACAATGACCCTGGGTCCATGCTCCCAGAGGGATAGAGAATGGGAAAGCTATCAGGGGAGGGGGTGGGATATGGAGATTGGGTGTTGGGAATTGTGTGGAGTTGTACCCATCCTACCCTATGGTTTTGTTAATTTATCCTTTCTTAAATAAACAAAAATTAAAATAAAGAGGACTTTTCTATATCTGTTTGAAGAGGGATAAATATAACAAGTAACACAAGGAACTTTGCCTTGAGAAAAATCCTCTTTTAGGAATATAAGTTTTTGTATTCCATAATACACATAAATTGTGCATTATGATAATTATCCATTAACCGGCACTCTTATGCTGGTCCTTGCGCTTTGTGCCACATGTGCTTGACCCACTGAGCTACCACCCGACTCTCAGGTATATTCTTGATTGCCCGATTTATAATTGCCAATTTAGTGTCAAAACTGCTTTGGATTATTGTTGTTGTTGTTGTTGTCGTCATCATCATCATCATCATTATTATTATTATATCTCTTATTTATTAGCATATGGTGTTACAGTTGCCTGTCATACTGCACCTATTAGGCTAATTCAATAATATCATTCTGTGATATGTTTGGTTGCATTTTGTCCCAAAATGCACAGTGACAGAGTTTTCTCATTGACAACTATGACTTAAATGTCCATCTATACTCTATATCTATTTGCTAATGTTTCACAGATCTATGCCTCTGAATGACACCTCTATCTTGAGCTACAATTTGTGGACAGTAGTCTATGTAAACCTAGACTTGAATTGTGGCCATGTATCTCAAATTCAACTTATATAAAATATAGCTAATTACCTGTCAGAGTCTTAGGGATTATATTCTCTCTTTAATAGTCTCTATTTTACCAAGCACATTTATTTAAGCCAGACAGAAACCTAGGAATCTCATTAATGCATCTCTCATTTTATTCTCTTTATATTCTGTCACCACATCTACTATATCTAATGTCCAAATATATTTTGAATTTGACCATTTGTTTTCCATTACCACTATGGATGCTTGAGTTTCTGTTCCTAGTTGCAATTTTCCTCGGTGATATATTTATGTGACTCCTACAACTTATTTTACTTAATTTCCTATGACATCTTCAAAACTGGTGAAAACCTTTGTTTTTTTTCAACACTGTAACCAAGTCATTTTTCAGAAATTCATAGTTTTATCTCTCTTATTTCTTAATATTATGTGTTGTTAGCTTTCTGTGACAATGCATCTTTTAGGTTAATTCAATAAAATCATCCTGCAATACAAAAAAAAAAAAAAAAGAAGACTAAGGCAAGCATAAACCTATAGGACTACATCAAATTAAAAAGCTTCTGCACAGCAAAAGAAACTATCACCCAAACCAAGAGACCCCTCACAGAATGGGAGAAGATCTTTACATGTCATACATCAGACAAGATGCTAATCACCAGAACATATAAAGAACTTGCACATCTCAACAACAAGAAAACAAATAACCCCATCCAAAAATGGGGAAGAGGACTTTGAGAGACTATTCACCATAGAAGATATCCAAAAAGCTGAGAAACATATGAAAAAATGCTCCAAGTCTTTGATTGTCAGAGAAATGCAAATAAAGACAACAATGAGATGCCACTTCACTCCTGTGAGAATGTCATACATCAGAAAAGGTAACAGTAGCAAATGCTGGAGAGGTTGTGGGGGTAAAAGGAACCCTCCTACACTACTGGTGGGAATGTCAATTGGCCCAACATCTGTGAAGAACAGTCTGGCGAACTCTCAGAAGACTAGTAATGGACCTACCCTATGATCCTGCAATTCCTCTCCTGGGGATATATCCTAAGGAATCCAATACACCCATCCAAAAAGACCTGTGTACACCTATGTTCTTAGCAGCACAGTTTGTAATAGCCAAAACCTGGAAGCAACAACAGATGTCCAACAACAGATGAGTGGCTGAGCAAGTCGTGGTATATATCTACACAATGGAATACTACTCAGCTATTAGAAATGGTGACTTCGCCGGTTTCAGCTGATCTTGGATAGACATTGAAAAATTCATGTTAAGTGAAATAAGTCAGAAACAGAAGGATAATTTGGGATGATCTCACTCTCAGGCAGAAGTTGAAAAACAAGATCAGAAGAGAAAACACAAGTAGAACCTGAACTGGAATTGTTGTACTGCACCAAAGTAAAAGACTCTGGGGCGGGGGAAGGGAGAATACAAGTCCAAGAAGGATGACAGAGGACCTATTGGGGGCTGTATTGTTATATGGAAAACTGAGAAATTTTATGCATGTACAAACTATTGTATTTACTTTTGAATGTAAAACATTAATTACCCAATAAAGAAATTTTAAAAAATATCAGGATCTCCTCTGTTGAAATATGTTCCAATCATTAGACCTAGAACGTCAAGTCCATGTCCAATCACTACAGAGTACATTCCATCAGTCCAAAATATCTGTAAAATATTCAAACTGAGGTATCCAGCAAACAACTATATTAAAAATACCTAAAGAATGGGGAGATAGCACAATGGCTATGCAAAACCCATTCCCTGGAAGAACTGAACCAAAGATGGACAGAGTTCAGACAAATATAAAACAAAAGCAAACTAACAGTAAAGAGAAGATATTTGTGGCCCAGGGTACACAGTATAAAGCATTGGGCTCTCAAGCATAAGGTCCCGAGTTCGAACTCTTGCATCACATGTGTCAGAGTGGTGCTCTAGGTCTCTCTCCCATTAATAAATAATTTTTTTTTTAATTTCTGAAACTCTACAGACAGGTAAGGCCTAGAGATGTAGATTTATGAACCATCAGGAACCAGGATACAGAGAATAGTGAAAGTCATAAAAAATTTTCTTCTGTAACAAACAATTCTTACATAATGGAATAACAATATAGGCATGGGTAAAATTCAGCAGTGTTAACTAGTGAAAAACAGAAAGTGTAATAATTTTTCTGTCAAAATGATGATTTTTTGATAGCCAATGTCCTTGAATCATCCCAAACATGTTAAGAGAATTAGCAAGATGTCTAGAAGAATCAACTCAGGATGTTTGTTTGCCTGTTTTTGCAGGCTATCTCTAATCTAAGAATAGATTAAATCTTTTAGAAAAAAAAAAAAGGAATACCTTAATTCAACTCAGACCTAAGGGTGCTGAGAGGACAGACAGCTTCTAGATATTTTCTAAAAAGTTGTTAAATGATAACTGAGGGATACTATCCCTATCAAAGAAGATTCCCGAATTACTGGAGAAGGGGAAACAGAAATAAGTTTCTAAAAGTTGTAGCCTTTTGACAAGATCTTTCCCTGGACCTGAATTTCTTTTCTTTATCATTATTTTCTAACTGTATCTAATACTATAATTTTTTTAGCATCGCTCAACATATATGGAATCATTGTTGAGCCACAAGCAAATTTTCCAGGAATTATGGTAATATGTTCCTTTTGCCAGTTATTTCATTTCACCAGCAGATTCTTTGGGGTTTATTTTTTTTAAAAAGTTGCTGGTTTCTATATCTTATTTATTTATTATATAGAGACAGAAAGAAATCGAGAGGAAAGGGGGAGATAGGGAGAGAAAGAGACAGGGCGACAGACCTATAGCACTGCTTCACCACTTGTGAAGCTTCCCCCCTGGAGGGAACTGGGGGCTTAAACCAAAGGCCTTCTGCATTATACCATGTACACTCTATTGGGTGTACCACTTCCTGGGCCCTCATTAAGGTTATTAGTTTTTCCTTTTTTGCACCGAGTATATCTTCTTTTAAAATTTATTAGTTTCCCTTTTGTTGCCCTTGTCTTTTTTAATTGCTGTTGTAGTTATTATTGTTGTTGTTATTAATGTCATCCTTGTTAGGACAGAGAGAAATGGAGAGAAGAGGGGAAGACAGAGAGGGGGAGAGAAAGACAGACACCTGCAGACCTGCTTCACCGCCTGTGAAGCAGGTGGGGAGCCGGGGACTGGAACCGGGATCCTTATACCGGTCCTTGCGCTTTGCAGCACGTGCGCTTAACCTGTTGCGCTACCGCCCGCCTCCCGCACCTAGTATATCTAAATATATTCCTGTTCAGCTTCAGTTGTAGCCTATAAATGGTGGGTAGATATTGCAAAAAACAACAACAAAAAAGGTTGGCATGGCAGCAAATCTTTAGTTAATGTTTTATTGCTTCATAGGTAATTAAGTGTAATCCTATTTTACCAGTAAAGCAGGGGCTTGACATATGGACTTTTTGTTATCTTCTTTTTTTTGGGGGGATGGTCTTACAATGGACAAGTCCTCATGTTATTCTAGGGCAGATAAGGTTTCTTTGGGTATCCGAAGTATTAATATTAACCAGATATGTTCATCTTTCTCTTCTCCTTTTCTTTCCCTTTCTGCTCCTTCCCTCCCCTCCCCTCTTCTCCTTTTTCATTTTCTTTGCCACCAGGGTTATCACTGGGGTTCTGTCTGCATAATGAATCCACTTCTGGCAGCCATCTTTTCTCCCTTTCTCTTATTTGACAAGATATAAATTGAGGGGGTCACTCATAGACAGGATTTGAGAAATAAGAACAGAAAGGGGAAACAGATTATAAAACGTGGACTGGATTTGGTTTATTAGACCAAAGTAAAGGACTCTGGGGCTGTGTGTCAGCTTTCAGGTCCTAGTGCAGGATGGTGGAGGAGAACTTAGGCTGGGGGGTGAGAGTATTTTGCAGAAAACGGAGAAATTTTACACATGTACCTACCAATAACTGTATTTACTATAAACCATCCATCTCCCCAATTAAAAAAATTGAGAGGGGAGGAGGCAATATAGAGGGAGAACGAAGGACACCTGCAAAACTGATTCAACACTGGTGAAGCTTTCCCCTCTGTAGGTGGGACTGGAAACTGGAACCTGCATCCTTGCACATGGTAACATGTGAGCTTACTGGGTGTGCCACTGTCTGGCCCCATACTTATGTTTCTTAACCTTGGTACCACATATACACACCTTGTCTTTCCTAAATGTTCCGAAATCAGAATTTATAGACTCCATAGTCATTGAAGACTGCTCAGTCACGTCTCCCACACTGGTTAATAATGTAATTTTAGTAATATCTCAATACAATGTCTCTACTACTGGATTGCTGGGGACTTCGTTTATATGATTTCTAAACTTCCCAACAAACTAAGACTAGCCCCATTTTGCAGAAAGGAAAATTGAGACTGAGCGATGTTTTATCTAAAACCATGTATCTTGAATAAGGAATAAGGAGTCTTACTGACTCTTAAACCTGTGTACTTTTCACTGCACTTGTAAATCCGATCTTACTTTGAGACATTTACTCATTACTTTTAGTCTCCACAGTCATGTTTTCATTCATATACAATGCTAAAAATTCTTTTGGATTTCTAGGTGACTCTTTTTTTTATTATTATCTTTATTTATTGCATAGACAGCCAGAAATCAAGAGGGTGACAAAGAGGGAGAGAGACACCCAGGTCCTTGCACATTGTTACATGTGTGCTCAACCAGGTGCGCCACCACTGGGCCCCTAGAATAGATTCTTTAGAAAGAGCCAAGAGGCTGGGGAGATAGCATAATGATTATGCAAAAGACTTTCAAGCCTAGGTTTGAAGGTCCCAGATTCAACCCCTAGCATCACCATAAGCCAGAACTATCAGTGCTCTGGTCTCTTATCTGTTTCATTCAATCTGGTCCCCTACGCCTACACTGAACTTCTCTGTTCCAGTCTCTTGGAAACAGAGTTGGCAGTCAGCTGAGGTAAAGAACAAACACCTCATCACAGACCCCTGCAAGCGTCAACCCGGCTTTGACCTAGCACGCTATGATTGGGCCCTCCTCAATCGCTATCGAACAGGCCATGGCCGGTGCGCCGCTATGTTCCATCGCTGGGGAGCCAGAGACGACCCGAATTGCCCCTGCGGCTTCAGACAGACTATGACCCACATAGTCAATGACTGCCACCTCTCCAGATTCAAAGGAGGTCTCGAAACTTTACATCAGGCTCAACCTGATGCTGTTGACTGGCTACGGAAGAAGGGCAAACTCTAGAAGAAGAATCTGTTTCATTAAAATAAACAAATAAAATTTAAAAAACAGAAAAAGCCAACACAGAGGGAAATGAAGTGGGGGTATAGAGACTTATTGGGAATGAATTCTTCTTAGGTAAGTGGCATACTTAGGACCTGGGTCCAGAAAATATATGCTACATGCAAACCTGATGCTGAGGAATTATTCTGATGCAGTCTCCGCCCCCAGGTTTTACCACGGCAGGCAGTGCCCCCTTCAACCAATCCTGCCCCCACACGTCACCCCTGGTTATTGCCCAATAAAAGCCCCCTCACTTCCCCCCCCTCGTTCTCTCGCTGGGCTCCTTCGGGTTGTGCTCTCTCTCTCTCTGCGTGGTGAGGTAGTGGGGACGGCCATTGTCAGCTGACTCCACGTGGCCTGAGCCACCCCCCATCCTATAATAAAGATTTGTGTACCCCACTTGTTCCAGACCTCCTCTCTCTCTCTTCTCCGCGGTGCAGCCTGACACCTTGCCACAACAACAACACAAACCTTTTGTCACAGCAAGTTATGGTAAGGTTAGAGCTAGTGGTGCTTTCCATATTCACTGAGCTTGGATTTCCTCCCCAAACTGGTTGTTCTAGCCTGAGAAGACACTTCTGTACACGAGTCACTCTACATATACACTCAACTGCAGTTCTAAAGATCCTTGGATTTTGCTGGGGTCCATGGCTATGAGGTTACCATCAAACCCATTCCAAACATAGTGGATGTATGTAAGAGAGATGAAGTAGATCTCCAACATGGACCTACCTAGTAGATGAAGGAAATTTAGTAGACTAAATTTTATGAAGAGATAGCCTAACAGTGAGGCAAAAGACTTTCATGTCTGAGATTCCAAAGTCGCAGGTTCAATCCTAGGCATTACTGCAAGCCAGAGATGAGAAATATATATATATGGAGAAAGCATAATAGTTCTGCAAAATACTTTCATGCCTGAGGCTCCAAGGTCCCAGGTTCAGTCTCCAGCACTACCATAAATCAGAACTGAACAGTTCTTTGGGGTCTCTCCCACTTTCTTTCTCCTTGTTTCTCTTTCATTTAAAAAATAATAAGTAGGGAAGAGGAGACAGCATGATGGTTATGCAAACAGACTTTCATGTCTGAGGCTCCAAGCTTCCAGGTTCAATACCCTGTACTACCATCAGTCAGAGTTGAGCAGTGCTCTGGAAAAGGAAAAGAAAAACAGTAACATATTTTTTAAAAAAACAATACATTTAATAATAACAAACAGAAAAGGAATTAATTCCTTTTTTTTCCTCCAGGGTTATTGCTGGGCTCGGTGCCTGCACCATGAATCCACCGCTCCTGGAGGCCATCCCCCCCCCTTTTGTTGCCCTTGTTGTTGTAGCCTTGTTGTTGTTACTATTATTGCCATTGTTTATGTAGTTCATTGTTGGATAGGATAGAGAGAAATGGAGAGAGGAGGGGAAGACAGAGAGGGGCAGAGAAAGACAGACACCTGCAGACCTGCTTGACCACCTGTGAAGCGACTCCCTTGCAGGTGGGGAACCGGGGGCTCGAACCGGGATCCTTATGCCGGTCCCTGTGCTTTGTGCCACATGCACATAAACCACTGCGCCACCGCCCGACCCCCAGGAATTAATTTCTTTTTTTTATTTATTTTTATTTTTAAAATTTATTTCTTTATTGGGGAATTAATGTTTTACAACCAACAGTAAATACAATAGTTTGTAAATGCATAATATTCCCCAGTTTCCCATTTAACAATACAACCCCCACTATGTCATTTATCATCCTCCATGGACCTGTGTTCTCCCCAGCCACCCACCCCAGAGTCTTTTACTTTGGTGCAATATGCCAATTCCATTTCAGGTTCGACTTGTGTTTTCTTTTCTGATCTTGTTTTTCAACTTCTGCCTGAGAGTGAGATCATCCCATATTCATCCTTCTGTTTCTGACTTATTTCACTCAACATGATTTTTTCAAGGTCCATCCAAGATCGGCTGAAAACAGGGAAGTCACCATTTTTTACAGCTGAGTAGTATTCCATTGTGTATATATACCACAACTTGCTCAGCCACTCATCTGTTGTTGGACACCTGGGTTGCTTCCAGGTTTTGGCTATTACAAATTGTGCTGCCAAAAACATATGTGTACACAGATCTTTTTGGATGGATGTGTTGGGTTCCTTAGGATATATCCCCAGGAGAGGAATTGCAGGATCATAAGGTAGATCCATTACTAGCCTTCTGAGAGTTCTCCAGACTGTTCTCCACAGAGGTTGGACCAATTTGCATTCCCACCAGCAGTGTAGGAGGGTTCCTTTGACCCCACACCCTCTCCAGCATTTGTTGCTGTTACCTTTTCTGATGTATGACATTCTCACAGGAGTGAAGTGGCATCTCATTGTTGTCTTTATTTGCATTTCTCTGACAATCAGAGACTTGGAGCATTTTTTCATGTGTTTCTCGGCCTTTTGGATCTCTTCTTTTTTTTTTTGATTATAAAATTTTTTTCAAGTATAAATTGATAATTTTAATAGGTGAATTTTAAGCAGTGTGTTTATTTTATTTTTTAAATTTTTTTTTTACTATTTTTAAAATTTATTTATTTATTTTTAATTTTTTTATTTAAGAAAGGATTAACGAACCAAACCATAAGGTAGGAGGGGTACAACTCCACACAATTCCCACCACCCAATCTCCTTAACCCACCCCCTCCCATGATAGCTTTCCCATTCTCTAGCCCTCTGGGAACATGGACCCAGGGGCATTGAGGGTTGCAGAAGGTAGAAGGTCTGGCTTCTATAACTGCTTCCCTGTTGAACATGGGCGTTGACTGGTCGGTCCATACTCCCAGTCTGCCTCTCTCTTTCCCTAGTAAGGTGTGTCTCTGGGGAAGCTGAGCTCCAGGACATACTGGTGAGGTCTTCAATCCAGGGAAGCCTGGCCAGCATCCTGGTGGCATCTGGAACCTGGTGATTGAAAAGAGAGTTAACATATGAAGCCAAACAAATTGTTGAGCAATCATGGATCCCAAGCTTGGAATAGTGGAGAGGAAGTGTTAGGGATGTACTCACTGCAAACTCTAGTGTACTTCTGCTTTCAGGTATATATTTTGCAGTAGTTTATGGATATGTTTGAACATAAGCTCTCTCACAGAAACTGGTGTATATCTAGGCTATGGGACTTTGTTAGAAGGTGAACCACCTGAGATGAAATTAGAGTGTACTGGGGAGTCGGGCAGTAGCACAGTAGGTTAAGCGCAGGTGGCGCAAAGCACAAGGACCAGCATAAGGATCCCGGTTCGAACCCCGGCTCCCCACCTGCAGGGGAGTCGCTTCACAGGCAGTGAAGCAGGTCTGCAGGTGTCTATCTTTCTCTCCTCCTCTCTGTCTTCCCCTCCTCTCTCCATTTCTCTCTGTCCTATCCAACAACGACAACAACAATAATAACTACAACAATAAAACAACAAGGGCAACAAAAGGGAATAAATAAATAAAATAAAATATGAAAAAAAAGAAATTAGAGTGTACTACAAAAAGGAAAGGCCTCACCCGAGTAATGAAGCTGAAGCGTTGTCATTCTACACGTGAAGACTCTGGACACAGTCTGAGGTGAAGCATGTTGAGGTGGCAATCATTGCGTTGGTTAGGTTGTGATCTGTGGATGCAATATTATTTGGTATGGATTGGGAGACGCATACGGGAAAGTGGGCCCTATCCAAGGGTTCCAGGACTGGGGGAAGTAGGGGCTCTATAGTGGAGATGTGAGGTTCCTGCTGTCTTAGGGTTCAAAAAGACAATGGATAGTTAATATCATCATCACATTATTTGGTAATTGGGTTAACTTTGAAAAGTCCTTTTGTTATGGTTTCCTGTACAGTATCCAGTATCTTGTATATAGCTGTGCTATTGGATGCTTCTAATCTACTTGGTCTAGGCTTTTGAGAGAGTCCGCATATCAAATACACAGCCTATATATTAAAAAGATTCAGTTTGTGGTTTGAGAAACTTTGAGACATACAACTGATTTTCCCCCTCTCATATTAATTAACTAGTGATTTATATGTCTACATTTTGCTAGGAGTGTACGTAAACACCATTCTCACCACCAAAAGACTGTGACCCATCCCTCCTACCCACTCCCACCCCTCACTGGCCCAGGAAGCTGCATGTCTACCCCTCACCACAGGGTTTTTACTTTGGTGCCCTACCAAATTTGATCAGGTCCTGCTTTTAGTTTCCCTTTCAGATCTTCTTACTAAACTTCTGTTGATGAGTGGGATCATCCCATACTCATCTTTATCTTTCTGACTTAGCTCACTTAACATAATTCCTTCTAGCTCTGTCCAAGATGGGTCAGAGAAGGTGGCTTCATTGTTCTTGATAGCTGCATAGTATTCCATTGTGTATATATACCACAGCTTTCTCAGCCACTCATCTGTTGTTGGGCACCTGGGTTGCTTCCAGGTTTTAGCTATTATGAATTATGCTGCTATGAACATAGGAGTACACACCTCTTTTTGGTTGGGTGTTATGGAGTCCTTGGGGTATAACCCCAGGAGAGGAATTACTGGATCATATGGAAGGTCCATGTCTAGCCTTCTGAGAATTTTCCAGACTGCTCTCCACAGAGGCTGTACCAATTTACATTCCCACCAGGAATGTAAAAGGGTTCCTCTGTCCCCACATCCTCTCCAGCATTTGTTGCTGCTGTCCTTTTTGATGTATGCCATTCTTACAGGAGTGATGTGGTATCTTAGTGTTGTCTTAATTTTCATTTCTCTGACAATCAGTGACCTAGAGCAGTTTTTCATATGTTTGTTAGTCTTTTGGATCTCCTCTGAGGTGAATGTTTTGTTCATTTCCTCTGCCCATTTTTGGATGGGGTCATTTGCTTTTTTTGGTGCTAAGTTTGCTGAGCTCTTTATATATTTTGGTGATAAGTTTCTTGTCTGATGTCTGGCATGTGAAGATCTTCACCCATTCTGTAAGGGGTCTCTCTGTTTAATAGTTTCTTTGGATGTACAGAAGCTTTTCAATTTGATGTAGTCCCATTGGTTTGTTTCTGCTTTAGTCTTCCTTGCAATTGGGTTTGATTCATCAAAGATGTCCTTGAAGTGTAGGTGGGAAAGTGTTTTACCAATGTTTTCCTCTAAGTATTTGATTGTTTCTGGTCTAACATCCAGGTCTTTGATCCATTTGGAGTTGATTTTTGTTTCTGGTGAGATAAAGTGGTTCAATTTCATTCTTCTGCATGTTTCTACCCAGTTTCCCCAGCACCATTTATTGAAGAGAGCCTCCTTTTTCCATTTAATCCTTTGGGCTGCCTTATCAAAGATTAGATGCACACAGGTGTTGGGATTTATTTCTGGGCTTTCAATTCTGTTCCACTGGTCTGTATGCCTATTTTTGTTCCAGTACCATGCTGTTTTGATGATGATGGCTTTCTAATATAGTTTAAGGTCTGGGAGTGTGATGCCTCCATTTCTGTTTCTTTTCCTTAAGATGGTTTTGGCAATTCTAGGTGTTTTCAGGTTCCAGATAAATGATTGTAGTGTTTGTTCTATTCTCTTAAAGAAGCTTGGTGGAACTTTGATGGGTATTGCATTAAATTTGTATATGGCTCTGGGGAGAATATTCATTTTGACGTTTATTGATATTATGGATTTAATGAATTGTAGTGCCATTGTTCAAAAAAATTTTTTTTTGTTTGCTCTGATATATTGCAAGTATTATAGTGATGTTCTTGTTTATAAGAGGTCTTTTAGAACCTCTTTCAGGGCCAGCTTGTGATGGTTGTCTCCTTTAACTGTTGTTTGTCTAAGAAGGTTTTGATCCCTCCATCTAGTTTGAATGAAAGTCTAGCAGGATATATTATCGTTGGTTGAAACCCTTTTTCATTCAAGGCTCGATAGATATCCTGCAACTCCCTTCTGGCTTTTAGAGTTTGAGTGGAGAAGTCTGCAGATAATCTTATGGGTTTTCCCTTGTATGTGACTTTTTGTTTCTCTCTTGCAGCCTTTAGGATCCTTTCTTTATCCTTACTTCTTCTCATTGTGACTATGATGTGTCTTGGTGTTTTCAGGTCTGGGTTGATTCTGTTTGGTACTCTCTGGGCCTCTTGAATCTTGATATCCTTTCTGTTATTCAGGTCTGAGAAGTTTTCTTCTATTATTTCCTCTATAATGTTTGCTTCTCCTCCCTCTTTTTCTTCCTCTGGCAGGCCAATTATACGAATGTTACTTCTTTTGAGATAATCCCATATGTCTCTGTTGTTGTTTTCAGTGTCTCTCAATCTCTTTTTAAGCTCTTTCACCTCTTTCATTTTCTCTAACTCATCCTCTGTCTGACTATTTCTGTTTTCTGCTTCTGTTAGTCTGCTTTCCCTTGCCTCAGCTTCTTTCTTCATTACAGCTATTTCAGCTTTCAGTTCTCTAATAGCCTCAAGATAATCAGTATTTTCCTTGGGGGTCTCAACTGTTGTTTCCCTAATACTGCCATTCCTTTCCTCCAATGTTGTTTTCATTTCTTTTCCAGGAGATGTGGTCGGAGCTCAGCCGCTAGCGGCTTCTCAGTCCGCCATCTTCCTGCAGTCCCCCTTTGGATCTCTTCTGTGGTGAATATTCTGTCCAAGTCCTCCCCCCATTTTTGGATGGGGTTATTTGTTGTCTTGTTGTTGAGTCTGGCAAGCTCTTTATATATGTTGGTTATTAAACTCTTATCTGATGTATGGCATGTAAAGATCTTCTCCCATTCTGTGAGGGGTCTCTTGGTTTGGGTAGTGGTTTCTTTTGCTGTGAAGAAGATTTTTAATTTGATGTAGTCCCATAGGTTTATACTTGCCTTAGTCTTCTTTGTAATTGGATTCGTTTCATTGAAAATGTCTTTAAAATTTATGTGGAAAAGAGTTCTGCCAATATTTTCCTCTAAGTATTTGATAGTTTGTAGTCTAACATCCAAGTCCTTGATCAACTTGGAATTTACTTTTGTATTTGGTGAAATACAGTGATTCAGTTTCATTCTTCTGCATGTTTCAACCCATTGTTTCCAACACCATTTTTTGAAGAGACTCTGCTTTCCCCATTTAATAGTCTGGGCACCTTTGTCAAAGATTAGATGTCCATAGGTATGGGGCCTCATTTCTGGGCTCTCAATTCTATTCCACGGGTCAGTGTGTCTATTCATGTTCCAGTACCAAGCAGTTTTGATGACAGCGGCCCTATAATATAGTTTGAGACCTGCGAGTGTGATGCCTCCGGTTCTGTTCTTTTTTCTCAAGATTGTTTTGGCAATTCTAGGTCTTTTCTGGTTCCAGATAAACATTTGTAGCATTTGTTCTATTCTCCTAAAAAATGTGCTTGGGATCTTGATGGGGATAGCATTAAATTTGTAGATGGCTTTGGGTAATATATTCATTCTGATGATGTTAATTCTTCCAACCCATGAACATGGAATATCTTTCCACTTCTTTGTGTCTTTTTCAATTTCTTTGAGTAGTGACTCATAATTTTCAGTATACAAGTCTTTCATTTCCTTGGTTAGATTTACTCCTAGATATTTTATTGTTTTTGTTGCTATAGTAAAAGGAATTGATTTCTGGATTTCAATTTCTTCTAACTTAGTGTTTGCATAGAGAAATGCCACTGACTTTTGAATGTTAATTTTATAGCCTGACACCTTACTGTATTGCCTGATGATTTCCAAAAGCTTCTTGCTGGATTTTTCGGTTTTTCTATATATACTATCATGTCATCTGCAATTAAGGAGAGTTTGACTTCTTCTCTTCCAATCTGTATCCCTTTAATTCCTTGCTCCTGCCTGATTGCTATGGCAAGAACTTCCAACACTATGTTGAATAGTAATGATGATAGTGGGCATCCCTGTCTAGTACCTGATCTGAGTGGAAATGCTTCCAGTTTTTCACCATTGAGTATGATGTAGGCTGTAGGTTTGCTATATATAGACTCCACTATCTTGAGGAATTTTCCATCTATTCCCATTTTTTGTAGTGTTTTGATCATAAGGGGATGTTGTATTTTGTCAAAGGCTTTCTCTGCATCTATTGATATGACCATGTGGTTTTTGGTCTTGCTTTTGTTGATGTGGTGGATCACATAGATTGATTTACGTATATTAAACCAACCTTGCATGCCTGGGATAAACCCCACTTGGTCATGATGAACAATCTTTTTGATATACTGCTGTATCCGGTTGGCTAGAATTCTGTTCAATATTTTCACATCTATGTTCATCAGAGATATGGTCTGTAGTTTTCTTTTTTGGTTGTGTCCCTGTCTGCTTTTGGTATCAGGGTGATGTTGGCTTCATAGAATCTGGAAGGGAGTATTCCAGTGTCTTCAATCTTCTGGAAGATTTTTAAAAGTAGAGGTATTAGTTCTTCTTTGAAAGTTTTGTAGAATTCATTTGTAAAACCATCTGGTCCAGGACTTTTATTTTTGGGGAGATTTTTGATAGCTGTTTCAATTTCCTTAGCTGTGATGGGCCTGTTCATGCTATCCACTTCCTCTTTACTTAGTTTTGGAAGTTGGTAGGTATCTAGGAAATCGTCCATTTCTTCCAGTTTCTCTAGCTTGGTGGCATATAGTTGTTCATAGAAGCCTCGCATGATATGTTGAATTTCTGCAGTGTCTTTGTGATATCTCCTCTTTCATTTAGTATCCAATTTATTTGGGTCTTCTCCCTTTTTTGTTTTGTGAGTCTGGCTAAAGGTTTGTCGATTTTGTTTACTCTTTCGAAGAACCAACATTTACTTTTGTTGATCTTTTGTATGGTTTTCCTATTCTCAATGTTATTTATTTCTGCCCTAACTTTAGTGATTTCTGACCTTCTCGTTGCTTTAGGATTCCTTTGTTGTTCTTCTTCTAGGTCTTTAATATATGCAATCAGGCTGTTTATTTGTGCTTTTTCTTGTTTCCTAATGTGTGCTTGTATAGCTATGAACTTCCCTCTTAGGACTGCTTTAGCTGTCCCAAATATTTTGATAGCTTGTGTCTTCATTTTCATTGAACTCTCGAAACATTTTGATGTCTTCCTTGATTTCCTCTTTGACCCAGAAGTTGTTAAGAAGTATACTGTTGAGCTTCCACATTTTGGGACTGTTATTAATATTTTGTTGATTGTTAAGTGTTTAATTCCACTGTTTAATTCCACTGTGGTCTGAGAAGATGCTTGGGATGATTTCAATGCTCTTGAATTGGCTGATGCTGTCTTTGTGGCCTAACATATGGTCTATCCTTGAGAATGACCCATGGGGATTTGAGTAAAATGTGTATTCCAGTTTCTTGGGATGAATGACTCTGAAAATGTCCAATCGTTCTAGTTTATGTATCTCTTCCTTTAGCTCCCTTATGTCTTTATTGATTTTCTGCCTGGATGATCTGTCAAGGTGAGAGAGTTGGATGTTGAAGTCCCCTACTATGATTGTGTTACTGTTAATATATTGCTGTAGCTCTTTCAGTAGAAGTTTGATGTATTTAGATGGCTTCTCATTGGGTGCATAGATGTTAATAATTGTTAAGTCCTCTTGATTGACTGATCCTCTGAGCATTAAGTAGTGTCCATTCCTATCTTTTTAAATCTTATCTATTTTAAAGTCTGTCATGTCAGATATGAGAATAGCTGTTCCTGCCCTTTTTTGTGGGCCATTGGCTTGTATTATAGTTTTCCATCCTTTCACTTTAAGTCTGTATTTGTATTGTTGAGTTAGGTGAATTTCCTGTACACAGCATATTGTTGGGTTGTGTTTTCTGATCCATCTTCCTACTCTGTGTCTTTTAATAGTTGAATTCAGGCCATTGACATTTATTGATATCAAAGATCGAAGATATTTTAACGCCATTCTTGTAGAGTTTTAGAGTGTTTTCATATATGTCCTATTTGTGGTGGTCTGATTGTTTATAGGAGACCTTTCAGAACTTCTTTCAGGGCAGGATTGGTGATAGTTGATTCCTTCAACTGTTGCTTGTCTGAGAAGGTTTTGATGCCTCCATCTAATCTGAATGACAGTCTAGCAGGATATAGTATTCTTGGCTGAAAGCCTTTCTCATTGAGATATCTTGCCATTCTCTTCTGGCCTGTAGTGTTTGTATGGAGAAGTCTGCTGCTAATCTTATGGGTTTTCCTTTGTAGGTGACTCTTTGTTTTTCTCTTGCAGCCTTCAGGATCCTTTCTTTATCCTTATTCCTTTCCATTCTAAATATGATATGGCTTGGTGTCTTTAGGTCTGGGTTAATTCTGTTTGGGACCCTCTGGGCTTCTTGAATCTTTATGTCTTTGATGTTGTCTAGACTAGAGAAATTTTCAGCTATTATGGCCTGGAAAATGCTTTCTTCCTCTCCTTCTCTTTCTTCCTCTGGTATGCCAATAATGCGTATATTGTTTCTTTTGAAGTCATCCCATAGGACTCTGTTGTTGTTTTCAGCATCTATTAATCTCTTTTTGAGATCTCTTACTTCTTTTTTAGTTGTCTCTAATTCATCCTCAATCTTCAAATTCTTTACTCACTCCTGTTATTATTTCCTTAGCTAATGTTTGGATGTTGAACTCGTTATTTTGTGCTTCACCCTCTGGAGGACTTGTGTCTAAGTAAGTTCATTAAAGGATTCACAGTGGCGGAAGTTAACAGTTGTTTCAATAGTATTTAAACCTCTGAGTTGGAACTCAGTGGTTTAAAAGTCTCTTTTTTTTTCTTCCCTGTAGGCTATGGGAGCCTGAGGGCTTTTAAACTATCAATAGGCTTCAGTTTAGTCACTGATTCCTGTCCAAGAGATAAAGCAAGGTGTCGCAGAGATAATCCAGTGGTTATGCAAAGAGACTTTCACAGCCCCTCAGCTATGCCACCAAGGTATAGGTCTTCTGAGTTTCCCGGTTAGATTTCTGTCCCCTGGTATTCCTTCCTGTCGCTGCTCCAGATTCTGAGGGTAGTAGCAATGGAGACTCAGAGTTGCACTTGGTGAGTCTCTGGGGAGTCCTCTCCTCCCTTAAGCTGTCCCTTTGTTGGTGGAGCATACTGGAGGTGGTGTCTCAACTGATAAACTGCTGAACTGTTAGGAGTCACTTAATCTCTCCTTAGGCTCCTCTCTCTTCTCTGTCACCAGCCACACATGTTTGTACTCACCGGTGATTTACTGGGTTCCTGTGGTCATTCTACTCCTGTCTTGTTTCGGTCCCGGGTGGTCTCCTTTGGTATTCCTAGTTGATCCGGGAGAGGAGAGGAGAGGAGAGGAGAGAAAGCAATCTGCTGCTCGTAGCTCTGCCTCCAGAAGTTGAATCCCTCAGGAATTAATTTCTATGTGTCTTGTACAGACCCCTAGACTGTAACCTTCCCTTTGACCCTATCTTTTAAAGACTTTTATTCCAATATCTGAATCTTAGAAGATGATGTAAAGACAAACACAGTTGTGGTTCTCTCTTCCCTGGTTAGATTAAGGCCCTGTATCCCTTCAACAAGTGGAAACATTCAGTTCAGAGTCTCTTTTTGGCTATCCATTCTTTCCCAAGACGGTCTGAGTGTAGACCTTCCTGGCTGCAAGCAGATGAATGTATATTGGAAAATGGCAGAGCACATTAGTAAATTCATAAATGTTAAAAGTTACTAGATTCTTTTAAATTCCCGATCAATAAGGTCACTGACATCATCAAGAGACATCCAAAGAAAAGGATTCATCAGCTGCTTAAAAAATTAAAAGCAGCGGGTCGGGAGGTAGCATAGCAGGTTAAGCGCAAGTGGCGTGTAGCACAAGGACGGGCGTAAAGAACCTGGTTCGAGCCCCCAGCTCCTCACCTGTAAGGGAGTCGCTTCAAAAGCGGTGAAGCAGGCCTGCAGGTGTCTTTCTCTCCCCCTCTGTCTTCCCCTCCTCTCTCCATTTCTCTCTTTCCTATCCAGCAAGGATGGTATCAATAACAACAACAATAATAACTACAACAATAACAACAAAGACAACAAAAGGGAAAATAAATGTATATTAATTAAAAACAAGGGGGTAGCATAATTGTTATGCAAAAAAAGACTGTCATTCCTGAGGCTCTAAAGTCCCAGGTTTAATCCCCTGCACTACCATAACCCAGAGCTGAGTAGTGCTCTTGTCTCATTAATTTATAAACCAAATAACTGAAGGACCATGCAGGGACACATCCGGTAGAACGCACATTACTACCATGTGTTAAGAACCAGGTCCTAGTCCACAGCCCCCACCTTCAGGGGGATGTTTGAGGAGCAATGAAGTAATACTGTAGGTGTATTTCTCTCCCTCTGTACTACCATTCTTTCTTAAAATAAATACCCAAACAACTCCGTTATCTATTTGATTATATAGACAGCCCTGCCCTCTACAGGTAGTAGCAAAGAAGAACAGAGCAAGCTTCTGGCCAGGCTATCAGAAAATTGTCCCAACTGGGACAAAGGATTCCATTAAATATGACAAATGTTCTTAGTGGTAACAGAAAAGGCTCGTTTCGATCCCAGTAAAATGGCACAAATGGCCACATTGCTGTTTAAAAGAAATTTTACAAGCCAAGTCTGTTTCTTAGGAAATCTAGAAACAGAAGTTAAAGTTAAGAGGACTGCAGAGCCATTACCAGGGTATTATGAATCTTTGAATAAGGGAAGGAAGGGGAAGGGCAGTGAGACTATGGGACTGGCAGCTGATCCAGAATCAGATGTAATCTATCCCTTCTACAGCAACTTCACAGTAATTTAAGTTAGAGC
This sequence comes from Erinaceus europaeus, assembly GCF_950295315.1. Lineage (NCBI taxonomy): Eukaryota > Metazoa > Chordata > Mammalia > Eulipotyphla > Erinaceidae > Erinaceus > Erinaceus europaeus. The sequence goes on along the minus strand of NC_080185.1, from coordinate 73,053,228 downwards.
ACGTCACACCCATGAGCAAGACAATACAAGTTTCTCACCTCAGAATAAAATCCTATCTTCCTTTTCTAAGCTTTATAGAACCTTCGTGAACTAGCCCAACTCATTTTCATTTTTTTCCCCTTTAATGGTACTTCTTTCCTCCCTCCAAACTAGTCAAGTTCATTTTCTTGGACACTGAGAGTTTGTGTCACTTCTTGATCAAAAAGGCTTTCTTCAGACACCTTAGCCAACATTTCAGTCACAATCATGCCACTCCATTTTAATTTCTTTTTTCTTTCTAGCAGTTGTCTGTACCTAGAGAATACAAGCGATAAGGGACTTTTTGCTCACCACAGCATCCCCAGCATCTGCATGGCAATTGGGATGTAGTGTCTAACAGAATTTTTTAAATCAATAAACAGTACAAACTGGACGATGTAACTTAAGTCCTGTTTGCTATAGAATGCAAATCTACAATACCCCCCCTTCTCTTTTACTTATTAAGTAAAAAAAAAAAAAGGAAAACCAAAAAGGTCTAACCTGGTAACAAACAGGTAATTGTTTAGATTTTATTTTTCCTTCTTTGTTTAACCAGAGCACTGCTCAGTTCTGGCTCGTGGTGGTGCTGGGGACTGAACCTAGGACTTCTGATGCCTCAGGCATGAAAGGTTTTATCTTTGCTTAACAATGCTATTTTCCCAGACCAATACATCTACCCATAACCATTTCTTCAATTTACTACCCTTTCACTCATGCTGGCAGTTCATGTGAACTTTTCTGTAGCATTACTGTGTGTATACTATAGGGATGACTAGAATTTGGGTGTTGTAAATCACTTTTCTTTTGAGTCCACTTGAGTTTCTAGGCTCAGATTTACAAATTGACATCTATAAAAGGGAAAGAAGGCCTAAGTGAGGTCTAATTAATACAGGCTGGAACTAACGTATGAGGTTTTCAGAATCAAAGGCATCAATAGTATAAGCTAAAGGGAAAACCTTGGTGGCAGAAAGGGGGCGGAGAGAGAGAATGGAATTTTCCCCTTTAATTTAGAGAGGCTACAGCCAAGATTTTGAAGGGAAAAAAAAAAGTTGGGTGATGTGTTCCTCTCGCTTCTTCCAAGCAAGCAGTTTAGATTCACCTGCAGGAGATATAACACTAGAAGCCGACACCCACCTTCTACTATTTTTTTCAGATTCTTAAATAAAAAGGTTAATGTGTTTCGTTCAAACAGAAAACACAAGTCAACCCGAATGAATCAGGTTTCTTCCAAAATCTCATTCACAGGAGCTATTATTTCATTCCTGTTGCCAAAGAAAATAAAACTTTCAGCAATGACATCAGAAACTTGGTGTCAAGAAATACCTGCTTTCCCTGGGGCTTCAGTTTGGTTTGGTGGTGTCTATTCTCATGTAAACTCTCCCTTTCCACCATAAGAAACTTATGTCCACATATTACAGACCAGTAACTATCTAATTACAAAGAGAAAAAAAGGTTGAAAATTCAGGTTAACTGTTTCTAAAAAATGCCACAAATAACCTAATGTGACAATTTCAGTGATCAAGCATTAGCTTTAATTACCCGGAAATTATCTGCAGTCTTTATTTATTTATTAAATATTTATTTATTCCTTTTTGTTGCCTTTTTTTTTTGTTTGTTTGCCTCCAGGGTTATCGCTGGGGCTCGGTGCCTGCACCATGAATCCACTGCTCCTGGAGGCGTTTTTTTTTCTTTCCCTTTTTGTTGCCCTTGTTGCAGCCTTGTGGTTATTATTGTTGTTGTTGATGTCGTTCGTTGTTGGATAGGACAGAGAGAAATGGAGAGAGGAGGGGAAGACAGAGGGGGAGAGAAAGAGAGATACCTGCAGACCTGCTCCACCGCCTGTGAAGTGACTCCCCTGCAGGTGGGGAGCCACGGGGCTCTAACCCGCTGCTCTACTGACCGATCCTCACCCTTGTTGTTTTACTATTTCTGTAGTTATTATTGTTGTTGATGTCGTCGTTGCTGGATAGGACAGAGAAATGGAGAGAGGAGGGGAAGACAGAGAGGGGAGAGAAAGATAGAAACATGCAGACCTGCTTCACAGTCTGTGAAGTGATGCCCCTGCAGGTGGGGAGCTGGGGGCTTGAACCAAGATCCTCATGCTGGTCCTTGCACTTTTCGTGTGTGCTTAACCCGCTGCTCTATCACCTGACTCTCTATCTGCACTCTTTGAACATAATGGAATTCTAAGAGAATCCAGGTAACATTTCAGGTTCTTGCACCATAAGTATATATTTTTTATATTTATTTATTTTCCCTTTTGTTGCCCTTGTTTTTTATTGTTATAGTTATTATTGTTATTGATGTCATTGTTGTTGGATAGGACAGAGAGAAATGGAGAGAGGAGGGGAAGACAGAGGGGGAAAGAAACATAGACACCCGCAGACCTGCTTCACTGCTTGTGAAGTGACTCCCCTGCAGGTGGGGAGCCGGAGGCTCGAACCAGGATCCTTACTCTGGTCCTTGCGCTTCACGAAGTATGTATTTCTTAATAAAGATTTTATTTTTATTTTTTTAGATCTTTCTTAATTTTTATTGGATAGAGAAATTGAGGGGGGGATAGAGCGGGAAAGAGACAGACACACATCTGCAGCCCTGTTTCACTACTTGTGAAGCTTTCCCCCTGCAGGTGGGGACCAGGGGCTTGAACCCATATCCTTGTGCACTGTAATGTGTGTGCTTACCCAGGTGCACCATCACCTGATCCTCTAAGTATACTTTTAACCGCAGTTGTGGAGCAGAGGCTGGGGAGATACCATAGTGTTTTATTTTTTAATGTTTTATTTTATTCTAGTGAGAGATCATCAACACTAAGAGTCTGTTGCATAATCATTGTGATATCTCCCTAGCCTAGTGATTATTAAAATAACTTTCATGACTGATGCATGAAAGGTCCCAGGTTCAAGCCCCATTACTACCATAAGCTGAGCAGTGCTCTAGCAAAAAAAAAAAAAAAGTGAAGCAGAAAGACAGTTTCATACACTTGAATACTCAGAACCACAGCTTTGAAACACAGCAAGAATGAGTAATTCTCAGATAGCATAGGTGAGCAGATAAGGTGTTTTAAGAACAACTTTAAAAACACATTGTGCTTTGCAGACACCTATCGCAGGGAAATGAGAATTTGTGTACCCATGTTTCCACAACCTGCTGTAATTCATTGATCCTTCAATAAAGGAAACACATTGCTATGTGCATCCTACCCATTTTATTCTCTTCTCTTGCTATTGAACATTTCTAATGTCCCTTGTCTACAAAATAAGATGGTACACCAGACTTTGAAGATTCAATAAAAAGAACTGATGTGGGAGTCAGGCGGCAGCACAGTGGGCTAAGCGCAGGTGGCGCAAGGACCGGTGTAAGGATCCCGGTTCGAGCCCCCGGCTCCTCACCTGCAGGGGAGTCGCTTCACAGGTGGTGAAGCAGGTCTGCAGGTGTATATCTTTCTCTTCCCCTCTGTCTTCCCCTCCTCTATTTCTCTGTCCTATCCAACAATGACATCAATAACAACTACAATAAAACAAGGGCAACAAAAGGGAATAAATAAAAAAGAACTGATGCTAAGTATCAGTAATTTTAAACATTGATTACATTAAGCAAGAACCTACTGGGGGGTGCTAGATGGTGGTACAAGGATCTGGGTTCAAGTACCTGGTCCTCATGCGCAAGGGGGAAGCTTCACGAGCGAAGCAGTGCTGTCTCTTTCTCTCTCCTTATCTACTCCTTTCCTCTCAATCCAGAATGAATGAATGTTTTTAGAGTTTGTTTCATCAGGTAATAGCAGAAAGGCTTATTGTGCTCTTAGTACAGGCTAGGCATCTTACTGGTCCAAGTTTTCTGTTTTGGGCAGGATCTTTAGGCCTCTTGAAATATTATTGGCTTTCTCAGAGAACAATGCTGGTGACTGATGTACTTACATTAAATCAACAACGATGCCTATGTACTAAATGTTATACAGCATCACTAGTCTGTAGGAATATAATGGAAATCGCAGAATTTATAAAAACTTTCCTACAGCCATATTACAAAATGTGAAAAGATAGAGGTGAAATTTAAAAAAAGATTTATTTGCGAGAGAAACCAGAGTATCATTCTGGCATTGTTAGAAATCAAACTCAGGACCTCTGGCTAAGGAATCCAATACTTTATCCACTTCACCACATCCCTGGACATGAAATTAATTTTTAATGATTTTTTCAACATATTTGTCTCAACATTCACTTAAATACTATTGCATGACTACTTGAAATACTTTGTGATTGGCTTTAATATATACATATGTATACAGTCTACATATTCTAAATATATATTTATTCCAAATACTTGTATAGAGACAGAAAGTCAAAGAGCATCAAAGCTTCTTTATTCAAGGCACTGGGGGGCCAAGTTTGAACCTGGGTCACACACCCGACAAGGCAATGCAGTATCAGAGTGAGCTATTTTGCTGATCCATATATAGTATATAGTATATTCTTTGGAACATGCTCCAGTGGCAAATCTCCATCCATTGAAAAAAGGCAATTCTTGAAAAATCAATTCATGTCAAGGGTGGCAAATAACGTGAACAAATCAAATAAAGGTACTTATCTCAGTGGCTCACAAAATTGTTTCTGAAAGCAATTTAAAATCTTAAATATCTTAAGAGCAACATTCTTGAAATGTCTGTTGCTGTTCAAGGCAACTTCAAATGGCATTCACTTGGATACCAATAAACTGAGTGGCATACCAAGACAGAATAAAGCTGCAATTCTTCCTTTAATACTTCATATCAAGTCATAATTAGGGCCAAAAAACATGTACTACAAGCCTGAGATGACCATTAATGCTACAGATGTCCTAAGTGTATCCCAGTCTAGGTCCAAACTTTGAGAAGCACCTTGATACACACAGCACTAAGGTATATTTGACAATGCTAGAGTATGAATTTACAGTTAACTATCTGTAATTTTTTTCAAATCTTGCATCTGAGGTTTCCCTTTGTCAACTGAAACTGATGTTTATTCTAAGAAGTCATACCTCTTGGTTACATAGCATAGTGGTTATGCAGAAAGACTTTCATGCTAGAGGTCACAAAGGTTCTAGGTTCAAACCCAGTACCACCAGAAGCCAGAGTTTAGTAGTGCTCTTGTTTAAAACAAAAAGTAAACCTCATAATCTAATCTAGGGCTCGAGACAAATTAAGGGCTATATAACAGGATTAAGAGCACAATAATAATAAAAAAGAAACATGGACTCAGATCTGACAGGAAATACTGCCACTATTTGACCTTGGGTCAATTACCAGTCACTTGTATCCCAGCTTCATCATCTATATGACAAGTAGTAGTAATACTTAACACCTTAGGCACTTTGCATGATAAAATTAAGTAAATTAAATGTATTGCTTAATACAGCTGATATGAGAAAAAAGGTAGCTACTAATAATCCATTAGTAATTAATAGTATTAATAATAGTATTAATAATCCATTAATAATTCAATGTAGCTATTAATAATCCATTTTTTTTAGTGAGATAGCATAATGGTTATGCAAGACTCCCATGGCTGAGGCTCTGAAGTTGCAGAGTCAATCCTCTGCACCACCATAAACTGACTGGTTTTTAAAAATCCATTTAAGGTGTGTGTGCACGCATTTACCAGAACTCTGCCAAGCTCGTTTATGGTGGTGCTGGGGACTGAACCTAGAACTTTTTGTGCCTTTAGGTATGAAAATCTTTTTGTATTAGCACTGTGCTATCAAGGTCTTCACAACTTTGTATCTTGTCTGATTTCAATGACCTCAAAGAGTTGGTCAACTTTTTTTTTAATAAACCATTATTAATGAACCATTTTCATTTATATTTCAGGTAGACAACACAGCATAACTACATTGTCCACAATGTTACCATGTTATGTTTGAGATTAAACCTAGGACCTTGGCATGGTAAAGGAAGCACTTTATCTTGCCTCTTTCAGTTCCCATTTTTATTAAATGGCCACTAAATGCAGAGTTTATAATTTGCTGGGGTTTTTTTTTCCTATATTGTTTTGAAGTCTTTCTCACTGACTCAACAGGTGCTCATACTGTTGTCATGAATGTCAACTTTACAGTGCTGTTCTGGTTCAAATAGAATCACTCAGTGACAGTGAAAATAAAGACCACGAAGAGTTTACCATACCATAAGTATTATGAACTATTCCGATGTAATAGGTCTCCAAAGGTAACACAGGAAATGAAGCTATAATAAACTTCACCATTGGTTAAATACCAATACCTAAAGGGAAAGCTCATCCAGGTATCAAAATCTGATGATTTACTTAGTCATTTGTCACACAAAACCTTGTTTTTATACCATCACTGAAAGGGAGGTTGAACCTGGAAAACACCAGGAAGAGGAAGCCTGGCAGTTTCTTTAAAAAAGGGGGGGGAGCACTAAGTAGTAATAGGTGTAGGTGTGACCTAGAATGGAAGTGAAGACAGGACCATAGAAAAAAACCGGATGGGCCCAGGTGGTAGTGTACCTGATTAAGTGCACACATTACAGTGTGCAAGGACCCAGGTTCAAGCTCCTGCAGGGGGAAAGCTTCACAAGTGGTAAAGTAGGGCTGCAGATGTCTCCATCTCCTTTTTCCCTACCTCCCCTCGCCTCAATGTCTATCTATCCAATAAAAAAACCACTAAAAATGTATTTTAAAAAAAAGGTAAAATTGGCAAATGTGACCTGGGAGGTGGCGCAATGAATAAAGCATTGGACTCTTCAATCATGAGGTCAATTCCTGGCAGCACATGTACCAGAGTGATGTCTGGTTCTTTCTCTCCTATCTTTCTAATAAGTATTTAAAATGGGCAAAAAAGAAAGATCTCTCTACACACACACACACACACACACTCTCTCCTCCCATATCTGAGACCTTGGGAGAACTACTGCTATTTCCAATGGAGGGGGTAGGGACACAGAACTCTGGTGGTGGGGATGGTATGGAATTATACCTTTATTATCTTATAACTTGGTAAGTCAACACTAAATCACTACAAATAAATTAAAAGTATTTTAAAACAACTAGTGGCTTAGGTGGTATGTGTAAAAGGGTGGCGGTAGGGATGAGCACACTTAGGCAAGTTTTCCTATTAACAGCGACCCATCAAGAGAGCAGTGAAGACACTGGTACTACAACAATAAAGATGTGCCTACTTCAATGTCATTTTACGTAATTTTTCCAGGATTCTTGTATTGGAATATACTTTAACCTTTTAACCAACGATTAATCCCTTAAACTACACAACACAGAAATTCAGCCCATAATGTGTACATGCCCATGTTATAGTAGTGAGGTAAATAAAAATCAAGGTTGCACTATAATCCCAATTTATTTCTAAAACTCATCTCTTTGACATGTTTGATGCAACAGAACCTTTATCAGGTTTCCCTTTCAAAGAAAAAACTGAGATGATCAAGCACAAGTGATCACTTCATGCATTTTATTGAGTCTGTATTTTAAATCTGCAGTATGACATTTTACATAGGGGGAAAAAGCTTCTTTCTAAAAGATAACTATTAATCAAATCAGCTTTAATATGATTGACCTCTTAAGGTACTGTTTTGCGTTAAACAAGTTAATTTTTAGCAGGTGTAAAGCACTGAACAAAAGGAAAACAAAACAAAAAACAAACAAAACAAAAAACAACCTGGGTACATTCTCAAATACAGGGCTTCCCAACCACGACGAGTCTGCTGGATTAGAGAAGGGTGTTATATTCAGTTTAAATTCAAAGAAAACGAGAAGCCAACCAAATTCACTTCACTTTGTGCTCCTTTCTGCTAATTACCAAAGTCTCTCCCAGAGGTCAGGAAGCCCTGGTGTAACAATCACTTTAGTCTTTACAGAACACACATTTATGTGCTTCATGTTCGAAAACATAAAGACAGCCTTTATTATTCCCCCTACAAAACCTTTCAGGTTCTGGACAACTTCACAAGATTGCCACCCAGTTCTTTATATACCAAAGCAGCTTTTCGTGGGAGAAGATAAACAGGCACAAATATATAAGCAGGCCAATTGCGTACCTATTCAACTTGATACCTGATCACATGGCCATACATCTTTTAAAAGCAGCACCAGGGACAAATGGAGCTATCAAAAGGTAAAAACCAAACACTGGACAGTTAAAACATGTACAATCAATTAAAATAATGTTAGCAAGGGGCACTGAACAGAGTTAAGGTTGGGTGCTAGTTCAACCACACATTGGTCATGGCACAATTTGCAAGATGAGGAACCGATAGAGACTTATAAGTAGGCACAGTGGTATGGTGGGGATTCATGTGTTAAGATACTTTCCAATATAAGTGATTCAGAAAGTACCTTGTGGGTCTTTAGTTCAACTAAAAAAATTGTAATTAAGATTGGAGGGTGTCTACTCCTTTCAAATCTGTAATTAACACACATATCTAGTTATGAAAATATTCATGAAGCAAAGACCATTACCCCTTAGGTGTCCCAACACCTCAAGTGACAACTCTATTGATATGTTGTATTTTCAATATAAAACAGAATCACCTAAATCAAGACTGTTCTCTTCTTGGGATAACAAATATTTTAGAAGCATTCCAGTTAAGAACTCAACTTTAGAATTATATTTTAAGGCAGGTAATTACCTCGCAGCTATATTTATGAATTTTTAAAGTAAAATACTAGTTCCTCAGGTTTTGTACTTCAGTCTTCCAAATAAAACCATGTCATGTCAATTTGTTTTCCAAGGGTTTTCAAATGCGCATAAAATACTAGTAAACTCAGTGAATTACAACACTGTTGTTGAGCATTAAACATACTGAAGATTATACTAAAGGAAAAAAAATGTCTGACACTTTAACATGTGCCTTATCAACCTCTCGCACTACTACAGTAAGAATATTTTAAAAGTAGCAGTCAGTATCAGTATAGTTTTATAAGAATAAAAGTGCCCTGGAAATGTGGCTTCTATCTACATAATCTTAGTAACACTTGTCAAGCCAGTAAGGTAAATCTTTTAAAAGATCAAAAAGGCAGGTTACAAATATTCACTTTAGAACAAAGGAGGGTGTATGTGAAAATATTCTCCATCTTTGTAAAAATGATCCTTTAAGAGGCATCTTGAAACATTTATCTCCTTTATCACATGGATATTCAGGGAACATTTATCTCCTTATCACATGGCTGATGCTTGACCTATTAGTTTCATGTTGTAGGCATTTGGGAAGCAGGTGATTAAACAAAAAGCTTATTAAATTAATGACTGTTCTTAAACAAAAATTTTAAAACAATGACACCAGGAGTGAACGCTTGGCACAGAAAGGACGTTTTCCCAGAGGGAAAAATTACTAGAGGTAACACTCATTGCTAACCAGATTCCTAATCTTAAATTCTGGATGAATCCCAACAATCATGTTTTTAGAGATGTATTTATATGTGTGTGTTTATGTAGATACACACACACAACTGGTGCTAAACATTTCTTGTTAACCGTACAATTATTACCTACACTCAAAAAATTAATGTGAAGGCTTCTCAAGTCCCACCTGCATTAACACCACTGAGGTATAACTAATATGCTTAAAAAAAATTAACACAGCTCATTTTCTAGTGTTGCTACAGATAAAATCCACCAACTTTAAACCTAACTTGCTCAATTTTGGTTTTAGTATTAACAAATGTCAAACTTGTCAGCACTGAAGTTAAGTAACAAAACACCTTCAATATTTCAGATTAGCCAAGTGAATTTTTAACAATATCTGAAATATTCAAGGAAATCAGGTTCTTAGTATTTTCACCTATGCCATGAATAATGGAATCTCCCAACACTGTTCCTTCTTGTTCCTATGTCTACATGAAGTTCAATAAAGTTCAAACTAGTTCTTCAAGACAGAACTTTTCTATAATAAAGAAAAAGTGCAAAGGTACAAAATGAAATGTGAAGTCTTTCTGCAAGAAAATGCTCCCTCAGAACAATGTGTTTGAATAGTGATGGGAAAAAAAAAAAAAGGTTTTTGTTCTCCCTTGTACATCTTACACATGACCTTGTCTCCAATGTTCATAATAAGTATATATTAATCACGAACCTTGTAAAATAAAAAGTACCAAATTCCTATTTATATCCATCCTACACAATCCAATGGAAATCAGTGAGTGCTACTGAAAAAGGTGTCCACATGCACATGTTCAATAGGTGCATTCTACTGAAGGCTAAAAACTTTTTTTTTTTTTAATTTCCAGTGTTCATGAAGAGCTTCAGTATCTACATTCATAACCAGCATTTTGCTGTTTGAGTTACCTGTTACATTAATACTTCACAAATGAATAATACATCTCGGGAGGTTAGGGAGGTATCTGTGGTCAACAATTTTCTGTTATACTTAGAATGTACTACAGTTGTTACTAAACTATTTTAAATGAACACCCCTATAATAGAATATTTTATGCCAGGAGAAATGTGGATTTGTTTTTAGCCAATCAGGAATAACCTGCAGATCTGAAACTATAGATTACACCCTTTAGGGAAAGAGAAAAGGAGGCCCACACATATAATGTATTCTTGACCTTTACATGGACAATTTTTAAAAAGATAAAATGTATTATTTAAGCGCCATAAACAGTGAAATCTGCTTATATTAAAAAAAATAAGTGAAGCTTTGTTTGGATATTATTTCCTTGCAAGAGCAGTGCATATCCTTGATAAAAAAACTACCATATATACAAATTAATTTCCTTGACAGGTAGGACTGAAAAGTCAGGGGAAAACATGAAAGAATGAGCTTTGAAAAAAATCCTTACTGTTAAAAGTTGGTAACAGCCAAAGGCAGCCAGATTCCTAAAGTAAACCTGCCCATTTTGCAGAGCATCTGACTATATCCAGATAGTTAGCTTGCTTTGTTAAAGGCCAAAGATATGTTCATTTCTGAGTCCATTAACCATCCCAACAATGGAAAAAAAAAATCCCGAGTCCTCAGTTAGACAAATCATAACCCCAACCAAGAAAGAAGTTTGACAACAGTATGGGGTTCTTCACAAATCTATTCTTATTACTAAGGAGACAACGTAAGTGCATGTCCCGTAAACCAGGAGCAAGTAATCTCATATTTAATATGGGATGCACAATGAAAATTGAAATTTCAAGTAACTCAAGACAACTCACTTTTCAAAGGTATAAAAATTCCTAAATTCTTCAATTGATCTTTAATTGTGAGATGGCAGATCTGTGTCAGAGAGAGTAATAAAATAGCAAAAAGTGCACTGGTACCTTAAAATCTCGAAAACAATGTATAAATTCGAGATTTTCCTATTGATATACATACACATCTGTACCAACTTCAGTTCTTATGCTAAAAATGGTTTATAGTCTCTTCCATCTTTTTTTTTTTTAAGTAACAGACTTATTAAAAAAAAAGAAACTTCAACTTGTGCCTGGTGGTAGTTAAACCAAAGCTCTGCTAACATTAACTGATCAATTTCATCTGCTCAAGTAAAATACATTATCAAAGATCTTACTGAATGAAATAATTTCACCTGTATGATTGAGTAATGAACCTCATGAAAATGTGAAGTTCTATAGCTTTTCTTTTCTTATTCCTTCTATCTTTCATTTCCTGCCTAAATTCAAGTCAAAACACAATGCATTTCAATTCTGCACTGTCCTTTTCTTTGCATGTTATAGTAGCTGTTCACATACATTGTATATCATAGATATGTTCTGCTCTTGAACAGATTTCTGCTGTACTTCGTTTGGTACTTTGCTATGCTGGCTCACAAAAAGCAGTTTTCTCATTTCTAAGCATGGTAGTTTATAATTTTTTAATGCATTAATATAACGGTGCATTGGAAAAGTACTGAGCCTCTACAAAATAGCTTTACATTTTTAAACAAATGAATGTGATTTTTTCACTTACACAAGCATAGGCTTTTTTTTTTTAATATCCCCACAAGATAAATATCTCAAACTATAAGCTCACTCTACAGTGTGCCACAGTGATGGGCTTAGGAGACAGTATACACTTAAGAGGATCCTAACTTTAGTGTTATTTACACCGATATGTCTTAAGTCACCTCGTCTGCAAGGTGAAATGATATTCAGAGTGTAGCTGATTTTCTGCCAACTAATGGGAACGGTACAGATTTAAGCAATCACTTATGAAATATGTACTGTCAATCTAAACTGTAAATTTCCTTCACCCCTGTTCTCCTATGGCATGGGAAACTTTAAAGATTAACATGAAACAGATAGGAGTCATTGCTAAGGCAGATCTTTTAAAATAAAGCATAAACTGACAAGCAAATGTGGTAAATCAGCAGTAGTAGCAATGACTGGTAGTGAAATCAACTTTTTTGTGCCCTAGAACATTTGACAAAATATTTCCTTTTATTCTGGAACAGAAATTAAAGAAAGGACAATGATTCATTCAGAAAGCAATGACTCAATTCAGGTTGCTACTTTACATTTAAGCACCACTCAAAAAGTGGACATAAAGCAAGTGATTCCTGTTTGCCCATCACTGTACCAGCTACACAGCTGAGAGTTCACACCTTGATTACACAATGCTTTCTCTGTTACCAGAAGCTAAGACTGCTCTGCGGCAAATAGGACATGTAGAATTCTCAGATAACCAGCGATCGATGCAGTGAACATGGTACTCATGGGAGCAAGGTAGTTTACGAAGTTTGTTGCCTTCTGTGTATTCTGTAATGCAAACACTACATGTTTTTAATGCATCGTTTTCACCAAAACTTCTCATTGCCAAGTTGTCAATCTGTTCTTTGGTGAGTCCTCTAGGTTGGTCATCATCATCCTCATTTAAGAGGAAAAACTGAGCCAGACTAAGGAAAGGCAAAGAGCCACTTTCATCAAATGTTACTGGGGCTCTGTGTCGACCCTCTCGCCTGGCACCTGATGAGCCTGGTGAGTTTCCTTCATTACTGCCATCAAATACCTCTGAACTAGTCTCTGAACTTTCTCCACTGGAACTGGAACTAGGACTGGAACTCGAACTGGAACCAGAACTGCTACTACCACCAGTACTCCCTCTTCCACTTCGTGACTCTACTCTTTCCATATTTCGACTGGAGACTGAGCCACTAGGTTCTGAATCACTATCACTGTACATAAAGTAGCTTAACTCACCAAAACCTGTCATTATTTGTCTTAACATAGTTTGAATTGCAACAGATGTAGTCTCGCTTAAACCAGTATTTAAGATTCTACGAATAGGTATTCTGATGGTACTGACATAGGTTCTCACACCTGCCCGCTCTGAACGTGAAAATGTACGTCTAAAACCTCCTCGTTCACTTTCGTAAGTGACAGTGTTGTTAGGAGTTTGAGACCTTGACCGAGTTCGGCTAGCTATGCTATCTCTCTGTCTATATTCTCCAGGACGAACTCTTCTTACTTGAAGATCAAGGACTATGGTTGGAGGTCTCTGTCCAGATCCTGTAGATTCACCACTGCTAGTTGTATCTGAAGAGCCTGCACCTTGAGAGGTACTTCTTGTTCCAGAAGCTGCAAAAATACCTCTACTTAGCAAGTCAGGTCCACTTATTTGCTGTCTCAGTGTTACATGATGTCGGGTTCTAGAACTTCCCTCAGTCTCATTTACCAAAGGATGCTCAAAAGTCTGAGATGAGATATTATGATGAGATCGTCGTGGAATTTCACTCATTGGATGCAAAGGTGACCTACTTCTTTCAGCTCTTGCTCTAGTTCTCCGATGATCAGGGCTCCTGCTTCTTGCCCTTCTCTGACCTCTGGTAGACGGTACTTCTGTCACTGCTTCAGCTGAATTTCGTTCTGATCTAGATAACCTTGCAGATGTCCAGTCAGACTGTGGATTTTCTACTTGCCTTTGGCTGTTGTCCATATTTTCTCCACTAGCACGTCTCACTGATGGCTCATTATCATTCTCTGGATTCTGGCTCCCATTATTACGATTGACATTTATCTCTAAACTGAATCTGAAATCTCCACTGTTTGGATTAGTCCGACTCACTGCTCTCCAAGACTGGTTTCCTCTTTGTCCACTTCTTGTCGTATTTCCAGTCTGTCTGACAGAATTAAGCCAGTCTATTATAGAGTCACCATTAGACACATCATCTGAAGAGTCTCCACCTGTTTAAAGAAAGGGTGACGAAGGGGATGAGGACATAGAACTGTGGGCATGTTATGGAGTTATATCCCCATTACCTTATGATTTTGCAAATCAGTAATAAATAACTAGTGAAAAAAAAAGTAAAGGGAATTGGGCGGTAGCTCAGCGGGTTAAGCGCACGCGGCGCAAAGTGCAAGGACCGGTGTTAAGGATCCCGGTTCGAGCACCTTGTTCCCCACCTGCAGGGGAGTCGCTTCATAAGCGGTGAAGCAGGTCTGTAGGTATCTATCTTTCTCTCCTCCTCGTCTCTCCATTTCTCTGTCCTATCCAACGACAACATCAATAACATCAACAAAAATAAGGGCAACAAAAGGGAATAAATATTAAAAAAGTAAAAAGAAACTACCAAAATTGGACAATCATGTAATAGTTCTCTGGGGAAAAAAAAATCCTAAAAGATTAACAGATTTCACATTTACAAATTTGTAATCTAAGTATCTTTGATAATATAGGGCATTTAAAAACATTTGATTGCTATAACCACTGCGAAAACATAAACAAAGTTATTAGGTTTAGATGTATTTATAAGGCCAGGGAGATCACCTAACTATTACAAAAGACTTCCATGCCTAAGGCTCCAAGGTTTAATCCCTGAAACCACCATAAGCCACAAGTGAACAGTGTTGACAAGAAATCAAGAGATTAGGGCAACTATATAATTTGAATTAGCACAGTACATTCAAGAACTCGTGACCACAGACTCTTAAGTCAGTTCCGTATCTTCACATTAAGCAGGACCTCTAGATCTGAGGTTAGGGTAGGATTTGTGGCACTGCTAACATTTTGAATCAGATAATTCTTTGTTGTGAGGCTGCAGTGTGCATTGTGAGACATTGGGATGTTTTAATGTATCCCTGACTTCTATTAGATTCCAGTAGCAAGTCCCTTTTCATGACAATAAAAATGTCACCAGACACTGCCAGTGTCCCTTAAGGGTCAAAGTTATACTCCACTGAGAACCACTAAGTTAAAACAATATAGCATTTCTTTTTGCTGGTGAGGCCATCCCATGTGTATAAGAAGGAATAATTTAGTGGGTAAGGAGAAAACTTTTAACGGAGGTGGAAAATAAAGGAAAAACAATCACATTTTAAACAGATCATTTCTAACAGCATCCCAATTCACACAAACAACTCAAGTACAAAAGGAAAAAAATGTTGACATTCTCATCAAACATCAAGCGAGTATTAAGCTCCAAATTAATTTGTACCAATAGTGGGTAAATGTTGGCTGACATAATAAAGTTCTTTATCCATTCCATCCTCTATTCACCACCCCCCACCACCAAAGTAAACTATACCTCTATTCTCATCTGAGTTTTGTGGTGGAGGACCCTCTTTTATTTGTTGTAGTCTTCTCAGCAACTCTTCCTCAGTACTTTCACCTGAAAATAGTTTAAAATTGTTTGCCAAATGACAATTTAAACCAATGACTCTTAACCATTCGAGATGAAAGACCAAAGAGTAGAAACATGGGTAAAATTTTACTTCATTGGGAACATACAATTAATATTTATACAAGTTAATTTCCAGTTTAGTAACTGTTTTTTTGCATATAATGTCACATTTTTAAAATCATTAACTCTGAGAGATAGGTATTACCACCTGCATTTTGAAACAAAAACCCTCAGAGTAAGTGAGAAGTTCATGTGCCACAGGTAATAAACAGTCAAGCCAATAAGCCAAGTTATTCTGACTCAAGTCTGGCTCAAACTGCCCTCCCTCTCATAAAAGTCATGCTAAAACCTTACCTTTTAAGCAATTAAAAATTCCCAAAGGTTAGTAGAACTAAATAGAAACAAGTAAGAGATAATGAATTTTAATCAGAGCCAAATGGGACCTAACTGGACAAAAGAAAATAGCCAAATACAAAGCTCTGAATGCAAAAGCCAGCTTTGAAGGATTATGATAGGCGTAATTACTTGACAATAAATAAATAAATAAAAGCCTGCCCAAGGTACTAAGGTAGCCACAGACAATTTTACTTAAGACTCATGCCTAGTTAATTAACTAAAAGCTTTAACCAACAATAAAAATACTGTGTTGTTCCTTTTAGTTCAGCTTATTAAAAATCCATTAATATAATTCACAATTTACTAATTTGCTATAGGATTAACTCTAAATGAATAAACAGAATCAGGTAATAAACAGTACATGTTACTCTTTATCTCTTATATTTCAACCAGACTTCTTAATGTATCTTCAAGTATCTTTTGAAGACAAGCAATTTACACATAAAATTCCTAAAAACTACACATTGCATACCTGGAGTGCCTAGCAAATTGTTATCTCTCATAAGCCTATAATCTTCTTCACTCAGGTTATTTACAAATTGATAGAAAGCTTCTTCTCGGTCTAATCGGTCCATCTGACTTCTGCGTTGTGCTGCAGACTGATCACCACTACTTCCTTTATCACTAGAATCTGAGCCTTCCATCTTGATAAGCAAGTGAAAAGATCTGAAAGAAAAACAGATCAGTTTTGAATACAGTTATTATATGCAAGTGTTAGCTAAGTAAATAGGTCAAGATGTGAGCTTTAAGACCTCAAATTAATGATATTTCATAACAGCAACACTCCTAAGCAATGGTATGCTAGGAAAAGACTAAAGTCAGCAAACTATAGACCAACCTCCACCCTGTTATTTATTTCTCTTCCTCATGACCCAAGAATAGTTTTGTTTCAAAATACTTTTTAAAGTATTATTTTGTGATACGTGGAAACTGAAAAATTACAATTCATCAAGTAATACTGGGACACACACATGCTCATACACACATATATTCTGTGGCTGCTTTCATACTATAAATAGCAGGATTGAGTAATTTCGACAGGCCTCATGTGGCATTGTCACAACTTTGCACTTGTACTCTGTGCACTAAGCTGTAGTGATGCAATTACACTTGGAAAGCATTTCAAACACCATGAATATGACCAAATTCATGTGCATACTCATGTCAAATGAAGGGAAAGGCAAAGAAAAGGCATAGACAGATAGCATAATGGCTATGCAAAGAGACTCTCACACCCGAGCCTCCGGAAGTCCAGGTTCAATCCTTGGCACCATAAGCCAGAGCTGAGCAGTTCTGGGGGGGCGGGGGGTGGGGGGTGGGAGAAGGGAAGCAGACTCGCATGCTGATTTTAAAGGTATAGGGTGGGCTATTTTGCTCTTCAAAAAGATGACAAAGACTGCATTTAGTAAACAATGGCATTGTAACTATACTCAATAAAACATGCACAGACTAAGCACTCATCATAGTATTACTAATCAATAGGGAAAATAAGGTCTGAAATTTAAAAATAAAATCTGATCACAGCACACCTCTTTAAAATGAGATTTCAACCAAAGTAAACTTTTAAATGCTTTTCTTATTGGATACAGAGAGGAAATTAAGAAGGAAGGGGGAGACAGAAAGAGAGGCACTGCTTCACTGCTCACAAAGCTTTCCCCCTACATCTAAGGATGGGGGGGTTGAACCCAGATACTTGAATACTGTTAACAAGTTCGCTCTAATGGGTATATCACTGCCTTGCCCTCAAAGTTAATTTCCAAGTGGCTTATTTGTTGATTAAGTAAGGAAAGCCATTTGTCAACAGTGAGTTAAACTGTGTTTGACTGCAGAAAGTGAAAGTGACCAAAGAAAACAAACTTGTTTAAGATTATTAGCTTTTTGGTGAATACAGTTGCTCAAAAGTTGCGAACACTGGGATATGTCAATACTCAACTAGAAAACAAAGGCAGCAAATGACTGAGTGCTTTTTTACCCTGGCTACTGAGTTCACAAGCATAACTCATACTATTTGGTTGTTTATTCAAGGAGTAGTGTTAACTACAAGCAGTTTAGGGGATTTTCTTTTTTTAATATATATTTTCCCTTTTGTTGCCCTTGTTATTTTATTGTTGTTGTTGTTATTGATGTCGTCGTTGTTAGGGCAGAGAGAAATGGAAAGAAGAGAAAAAGCTAGTTGGAAAAATGTGCAATATTTGTGATAATGTAAAGTCTATAGTTATTCAAAGTATTATTCATTGGCAGGTAGTCTGTGGAAAATATTTGTATTACCAATAAGGATTGCCACTATTGTGGACTTTTAAAAGGAATCACATGGATGAATCTGTTAAAGGCAAGCTAACTCTATAAACAACTCAAAGTTTGGAGTTAGTGGTAAAGATGTAAACAATACACTTGAGATTCAAAATAAATGAAATGATAATGTGCTACCCATAACATTTTAGAGTAACACATAGTAAGAGCACAGAATAGGGTAAAGATATCTATCTTGGCAATGCATATAAAGACCTAAAGTTCTGACTTAAATAAGCTTGTTGACCTGGCTACTAAAGAAACCTAACAGAATCACACACAAGTGTTCAAATGATTAGAACTGAAGGTGATAATGTGTAGTGAAATGAGATAAAAGACAACTACTGGATGGTTTCACTCATATATAGATACTTTGAACAGAGCTGAGATACATGAACTTGCAAACAAACTGTGTCTAAGACTTGGAGAACCATGATGGTTATTGTTGGGAGGGGAATAGAACTCAAGTGGCGTGTGCTGTGTAGAACTACTTCCTTTAATTTTACAAACCTGTGAACCACTATGAATCACAAATAAAACATGGTTTGAAAAAAAAGTGAGTTCTAATGCATCCTGCTGTTCATACTATATGTGAAGTATTTGCAACATTCTAAATACCATGGAAACAACACTGATGGTTAGGAGGAGACAGCATACAAAAGACTCTCATGCTTGAGACTCTGAGGCTATAGGTTCAATCCCACAGCTGAGCAGTGCTCTGGTAAAAATAAATAAATATTTAAAAAAGCACACACACACACACAACCGCATAAAGTATCTATAGTGTTCAAAATGTAGAGAAGTCCAGCACATCATAAAATGGATTAATTATCTGGCTATAGCTAGCCTGAAGAAAAAACTAAAAGCTTTGGTACTGTGGTATATGCCTGGATGGGGGGGGGGGCGGCAGCTGGGAGGTGATGTACCCAATAGAGTTCACAGTGTGCTAGGACTCGTGTTCAAACCCTGTTCTCCACCTGCAGGATGGAAGCTTCACAAGCGGTGAAGCAGTGTTGCAGGTGTCTTTCTCCCTTGTGGTTTCTACCTTTGAAATGTCTCTGTCCTATGGGGAAAAAAATGGCTACCATGAACAGTGGATTTATCATGCAGGCACCAAATCCAACAATAAATAACCTTGGTGTCAACACAATATAAAAGGAAACTTCCATTTTCCCAGAAAGACTATTTAAAGATACGTCTGTTTTAACCACATATAACTTAAAACTATAGAAAAACAGCTTTTGTCTAGTCATACATTCCAAAGGAGAACTGGGTGTTGGGAATTGTGTGGAGTTGTACCCCTCCTACCTTATGCTTTTGTTCACTAATCCTTTCTTAAATAAAAAATTAAAAAAAAAAAAAAAAAGAATGCTGATTTGGGCAGGGGAGATAGCACAATGGTTATGTAAAGACTCTCATGCCTGAGGCTTAGAAGTGCCAGATTCAATCCTCTGTCCCACCAGAAGCCAGAGCTGAGCAGTGCTCTGGTAAATCAGAATGATGCTATGATTTAAGGAGCAGTGCACACTGCATGTGGGTGCTCGGTGAAGTGATTGCTACTGGACTATTCTCATGGGGCTCCTCATTCTGATCCTGACTTCACAGCAACCTTAATTTTAATATGGTCTATAACTGAGCCCATCATCTCCACTGTCCTCTACCTACTTCTTCTTTCTCCCTGTTTATCATCCCTTCTTGCTATAACTATTCTCTCACCCCTACTCTCATATAGGCCACCTTTGTGTAAGTCCTAGATTCAGGCTACATATTGGTCAATAGTAACGTATGCCTTTTCCTTGAGGTGTAACATCACATATGAAAGCTGTGTAAAGATACTAGAACATTCAGTGTCCACCCCACCCCACCATTTTTGTCTTCCAACTGCAGTCAGGATGCTTACATCAGAATTTCATGTGTGATAGTCCTATAGAGACTATTTCTAGTTTTAATGAAGGCATGTATCAAACTCATCTATAAATACCCATATTGGACTACAAGTTCTCCAAGATCAGAATTCTTGTTTCTCTCTCCAGCCCCCATGCTCATTATCTGGACTGTCAGATCACATACAGGACTCCTGGTAATATGTAAAAAATTCTTCTGAAACATTTATTTTTATGGCAGGAGAGGCTGAGAAACTATAGCATTATTCACCTCTGGCATATGGCAATGTTGAGGGTCAAGCCTGGGACTTCTGGGACCTTGGGCATACAAGTTCAGTGTGCTGATGCTGATATCGCCCTCTGCCCACATGAACTTGTATAGGCCTGGCAAGTAGCTCAACAGGTAGAGCACAGGATCTGCATACCCTAGGCTCCTGATTCCATCCCTGGTACTCTCAAGTGTTGCTCCCTCCCTCTCTCCCTATCTCATATGAAATGAGTAAGAACACATCGAGAGACAGAGAGACAGAGACACACACACAAACCGAAGCTCAGGAGGTAGCACAGTAAATGGGGCACTGGACTCACAAGTATGAAGTCCTGAGTGACAGGCCCACATCACTGTGTCATAGTGATGGGCTGGTTCTTTCATTTATGAATAAATCTTTTATTATTTTTAAAAGAACATATATATTGTTCTTAAATCACTTATGTCTCTACCTAGTTCTAAGTAGCCTCTACTTCCACACCCTTTTCACCTATATATAATTCAATTAATCTTCATGATATGCCCATAAAGTAGGAATCACAATCTCCACAGATAAAGAAACAAAAGCAGCAAGGAAGGAAGTGATTTAACAAAGGCCACGTGGATTTAATTACTATCCAGTGGTAGTGATTAAATCCAGGTTTCCTGACTACAAAACCAGTTAACTTTTCACTGAATGGGTAACTGAACATAAGCCCAAGATTATACACTTTAAAATACACTCCTTCAACCCCAGCAGACACATCTCAAGTAGTATTCAACTTCCTTACCATGCTGTCTCTTGCATAAAAACTTTCAAGTTTTGAAAAAACACTTTGATGAGCATCAGAAACTGAGCAGGACTAATTCTTTAAGAATACTGTGTACCAATATGCTTAAACCAATTCCAGTCAAATAAAATTTTCCCAGCTGTCTCAAAAAACTATGTGCTTGGTTAACAAACAACTCTATCTGGTTAACAAACTGTATCTTGGTTAACAAACAACTGTAACTATGTGCTTGGTTAACAAACAACTGTATCTGGTCAATTTAGTCCCAGAAGGAAAATCAGCAAACCACCACCACCACCACCTAAACCTGAGATGTAACTAGTAAATAAGGGAAGTTTAAACAGATTTTAATCACCTTTCAGATTTCAAAACACTGTTAGTGATGTCTAGTTCTTATAGTCACTATAATATATTAGCACATATTATGCACATTACTGTTTAAGATCACTGCTAAGTAGTTCACTTAATTTTCCTAATTCATGTAAACCAATTTTTTAAACATTTTATTCCCTTTTGTTGCTTTTGTTTTATTGTAGTTATTATTGTTGTTATTATTGATGTCATTGTTGGATAGGACAGAGAGAAATGGAGAGTAAGGGGAGAGAAAGAGAGACACCTGTAGACCTGCTTCACCACCTGTGAAGCGACTCCCCTGCAGGTGGGGAGCCAGGTGCTTGAACCAGGATCCCTATGCAGGTACTAGCGCTACCGCCCGACTTCCATAAACCATTTTTTTAAAAAAAACTAACTTTTTATAACATTAGAGCAAGATACTTAAAAGACAGAGATCAATACTAATGGTTCAGAGACCTAGTGCTCAGTAAATGCACACATATTTAAGACATGTTGCCTCCTATTATTCAATTAAGGAGACTTATGGCATCAAAATATAGAGTGAACAGACACTTTAACGAAACGAATAATAAAATGCAAATGCTTGTGTGACTATCAATTTAGAAACAAGTCACATTTATTCTTTTTTTCTGAGTCCAATGCTACCTCCCAGGCCACAGTCACATCTCTTAATCTGGACAAAAAAAAAGAACCTTTTGAAAATAAAAATGAATAACCAGGATGCAGGTTTAAAAGTTGTGCCTTTCTCACTGCCATCTCACACATGTGCTTCACTTCACTCAACCCCACCCTACACACCCATTTTTTTTTTTTTTTTAACCAAAGCACTGCTAAACTTTGGTCTATGGTGGTGTTGGGAATAAACCCAAGCCTTGGGCATAAGAGTCTACTGCAGTCACTGCCATGGTATGTTCCCCTGTCCTCTCCCCCCTCCCTTTCTAAGCCCTATCCCTTTATGTGACTACTCTTAATACAAAATTATTTAGTTCATTTATTTTTGCCTTCAGGGTTTTTGCTGGGGATAGGTGCTGGCACTACAAATCCACTGGTGGCCACCTTTTTTCTTCCATTTTATTTGATAGAAATTGAAAGGGGAGGGGAAGAAAGACAGATAGCGGCAGACCTGCTTCACTTGTGAAGCATCCCTACCGCAGGGAGTGGGGGCTTGAACCCAGGTCCTTGCACATAGTATTATGTGTGCTTAACCAGTTGCACCACCATGTGCCACCCCTCCCTTATGAAAGGAATTTAAAGCCTTTTAAAACCAGAGAAAGCTGATATTTCTTATTCCTCTATCTTAAAAAAAGATCTATTGAGAGAATGTGCACAAAGGTGGAATGGGGGGCAAAGGCACCAGTGAGATAGCTTACCTGATTTGTACCAAGCACGTGTCCCACCCCAGCACACCACATAGGAATACTAGGCACCAAGGAAACTTTGGTGTTGTGTAATTGTTTGGTCTGTCCTTACCTGAAAAAGGCCATCCAGGAGCTGTGAAATCACACATGCTCAAGGAAGGAAGGATGGAAGGAAAGAAGGCAGGCAGGCAGGCAGGCTAACAACAACAACAACATGCCAAAGATCAAACCTAGATCTCATGCACTCTGCCTACTAAACTACCTCCCCAGCTATTCTTTCTTTACTACTAGAAAATGATAGCAGAGGGGCCAGGTGATAGAGCACATGGTTAAGTGCACACATTACAGTGCACCAAGGACCCAGGTTCAAGTTCCGAGTCCCCATTTGCAGGGGGAAAGCTTCACAAGTGGTGAAGCAGGACTTCAGGTGGCTATATGTCTTTCTCTCCTCCTCCCCTCTCAATTTCTCCCTTTATCTATGCAATAATAAATATTAGAAAGATAATAACAGAAATATTAAAAAGATTGAAAACGTCCCTCGTGGCTGGCCTCTTGGAAGTCAAAAATGAGCACTGATCAGCTCTGATATATGGTGGTGCTAGGCAGGGATTGAATTTGGGAGCTCAGAGTCTCAAGCATGAAAGTCATTTTGCCTAACTCTTATGTTGCCTCCTCACAGCCCTCACAAACAATTCTAAGCACAACTGGATAAAGCAGGTCAAGTGAAAGAACATCAATAAGCCAAAGGATGGAGATAGTGACAAACACTGACAATTCCCAGGATCAAATTAGTTAGAAATTACAACATCACAATTCAAGTAGTTCAGACAGTTAATTTAATCTTTGATTACCCAATTTATATTCATTTATTATTGAGCTGTGCCACTAAGTTAGAATTTGGTCTTGCAGCTGGCAAAGTAGTGAAGTAAATAAAGGACTCAAGCATGAGGTCCAAACAAGCATGATCCTCAGCACTGCATGTGCCAGAGTGATGCTCTGGTTCTCTCCTGCTGCACCCCCACCCATTAATCTTTTTTGAAAAATAATTTTGTTATCCACAAGGACTCAATTATGTCATGCTTCTTAATATTCCCAGTAAATAAAAAGTTTCAAAACCCCAAAGTCCATGTATTTATATTTTCAAAAAAGCTACTATTGCTGACAATTTGGGGTTCATCAGTAACTAAAATACTGTTCATTATCAGACTTACCCCTTGGCTCGGGCATCTGGTAGTCTTGAGAATTAAACCAAGATCCTCTTTCAATGGACGTCCTATATGCTACAGCTGTGTTACCGTCCCAGACCAAAATACTATTTTTAAGGACACTAGTTTTCCACAGAAAATATCTCAACTTATGTTTGATTACATGGGAAACCACCATGTTCAAGGCTGACAAAAAAATCTATCACCAGGAGGTAAGACACTGTCAAGTATCATTTCCTGGGGCTGAGGGCACAATATTACCATGTGCAAGGACCTAGGTTCAAGTCCAAGTCCTGCCCCCTCTATTTCCCCCCTCCTTTCTCAATTTCTCCCTGTCCTAGCAAAGCAAATACTTCCCCCAGTAAACAGATAAAAAGCTAATAATGTTTGGCTTAGCTAAACAGCTCACCTGAAGAGTGTGTTTGCTTTGCCATGTATGCAATCTGGGTTTGAGCTTGGCCCCCTACACTAAACAAAGCTTCAGTACTATAGCTGTCTATCAACAAACAAAACACCCCTAGGAGCTGTTAAACCCAGGCAAAACAAGTGTTTAAAAAAAAAAAAAAAAAAGAAGGGAGTCGAGCAGTAACACAGTGGGGGGTAAGCACACGTGGCACGAAACCTGGATCCAGGTTTGAGTCCCTGGCTCCCCACCTGCATGGGAGTCGCTTCACAAGCGGTGAAGCAGGTCTGCAGGTGTCTCTCCCCCTCCCCCCGTCTTCCCCATCTCTCTCCATTTCTCTCTGTCCTATCTAACAATGATGACATCATAACTACAACAATAATAAAAAACAAGGACAACAAAAGGGAAAATAAATTTTTTTTTTTTTTGAAAAAAAGGAAACTAGCAACAAAAAAGCATACTGAAGATGAGACCTAGATCCCATGCACTCTATGTACTGAACTACCTCCCCAGCTATTCTTTACCACTTGAAAATGACAGAAAAATGGGATCATGTAGACTGGATACTTTTCTAACTCAGTGGATCCTAAGGTTTTCGAAATCCTTGCCTTGTACAGAAATGTTAGGGCAGAGAAGAATAGTTCAACTGGCAGAGGGCAGTACTTGCATGTTTGGAGACTCCCTTTTATTTATTTATTCCCTTGTGTTGCCCTTGTAATTTTATTGTTGTAGTTCTTATTGTTGTTACTGATGTCATCGTTGGATAGGACAGAGAGAAATAGAGAGGAAGGGAAGACAGAGAGGGGGAGAGAAAGACACCTGCAGACCTGCTTCACCGCCTGTGAAGCGATTCTCCTACAGGTGGGGAGCCGGGGGCCTGAACCGGGATCCTTCCACTGGTCCTTGCGCTTTGTGCCATGTGCACTTAACCCGCTGCACCACCGCCTGACTCCTGGAGACTCCCATTTTAACCTACCAACCCAGTGCAGTATGTATCAATGGTTCTTTGGTTTCTTGCTCTCTCTCTCTCCCTTATATGAAATCAAATAAACAGGGGGAGGGAGAAGTGTTAGGGATAAACCTATAAAAAAATACCTCCTCATCATAAATGTCCTAAAGTTCTAGCATCTCATCAGTTTGGGTTTTTGACAGAAGATCGTTCACTTTCTAAGTTGTTGTCCAATTTACGACAAATCAAAGAAATAGGCTGATGAGAGATCTGCTATTTCTCAACAGGGCCTTGGAAAAGTAATAGACATAATGCAATACCGTAAATGCAGACGTTCCCATTTGACTTCTGTTTGATGTGAAGAATATATCCAATTAGTGTAGCATTTCTAGATATTTCATTATTAAACTACTTTTTTTATTTTTATTTTAAGAAAGGAGACATTAACAAAACCGTAGGATAAGAGGGGTACAGCTCCACACAATTCCCACCACCCGATCTCCATATCCCCTCCCCTCCTGATAACTTTCCCATTCTCTATCTCTCTGAGAGTATGGACCCAGAGTCCTTGTGGGTTGCAGAAGGTAGAAGGTCTAGCTTCTGTAATTGCTTCCCCGCTGAACATGGGCATTGACTGGTCGATCCATACTCCCAGTCTGCCTCTCTCTTTCCCTAGTAGGGTGGGTCTCTGGGTAAACTACTTCTTAACAATGCTGGTTTTAAAGTTAAGTTTGTCCAATCTAAGTTAATATGAGCTGAATAAGAACAGTAATGCACAAAAGAGGGGAGGGGTGGTAACTGCTAAATATGTCATCTACTGCCTAGTTTTTTTTTAATACATTACGCATTAATTTCAACTTCTCGTTCTGACCTTTGCATTTTCAAGTAAAACTGGATGCATTAACATTTAGTGACTTTAACAACAGAGAACTTGCTTTAAAATAGAGACTAAGGAAGGGGAGGAGGAGATAGAAGAATGGTTATGCAACAGACTTTCGTGATCAAGGCTCTGAAGTCCCTGGTTCAATCCCCTGGTACCACTATGAGACAGAGCTGTGCAGTGCTCTGGTAAAACAAACAACCAGAAAACAAAAACAGGAGACTCCAGAGTTGCCAAGCCAGTTCACTCAGGAAGGTGTGTACACTGCCATGTACACTGTCCAGGTTCAAGTACATTCCCCACAGTAGTGTGGGAAGAAGCTTCAGTGCTGTGGTGTCTTTCTTATAGCCCCAGGGACACTTACATACACACAAAGAAAGAAAGAAAGACAGACAGACAGACAGACACTCCACAACTTATTATCTAAGGACAAATTTCTCTTGAATTTCAGTTACCTCTACCAATTATCATTCTCATGAGGATTTGTTGAGAATTACAGCACCATTCATCCTAACTAACAGGGTCAAACACCTAAGTTTTCAATATAAAGTAGCTGTGGATCTACAGCCCAACAGGATGAATGGTGCTGTAATTCTCAACAAATCCTCATGAGAATGATAAACCTATAAAAAAATACCTCCTCATCGTAAATGTCCTAAAGTTCTAGCATCTCATCAGTTTGGGTTTTTGACAGAAGATCGTTCACTTTCTAAGTTGTTGTCCAATTTACGGCAAATCAAAGAAATAGGCTGATGAGTGATCTGCTATTTCTCAACAGGGCCATGGTAAAGTAATAGACATAATGCAATACCGTAAATGCAGATGTTTCCATTTGACTTCTGTTTGATGTGAAGAATATATCCAATTAGTGTAGCATTTCTAGATATAGGCCTTGTCCCTGTGTGTAGCCCATGCTTAAATCCTGACACTACAAGGGAGGTGTTATAGTGCTGGACTGTTATAGTGTCTCTAATAAAAAATATGGCAGAAACAGTGAAATCAGGCTGTGTAAGCCTCTGTGCAAAATAAATATGGGTTGAGGAGACAGCATAATGGTTATGTAAATGACTCTCCTGCCTGAGGTACAGCGGTCCCAGGTTCAATCCCCAGCACCACCATAAGGTAGACATGAGCAGTGCTCTGATGTATCTCATTAAATTAAATAAAAATTAAACATAAAAACAAACAAAAAACGGTTCTGAATTTATGCTAACTACTCGTCCCTGTTCACTTGGTGGAAATGCAAGTCTGTACTTCCTGTCCTGCAGACATAATAATGTCCATTTTGTGGGGGACCAAAAGTGGCTTCCTGGTGGACTGCATACACTACCATGCACGAGGACCCCACAAGGACCCAAGTTTAAGTTCCCAGCCACCATATGGGAGGGGAAAGCTTCACCAAAGATGGAGTAGTGCTGCAGTGCCTCTCCTGCAAAAATAACAATTTCCCCCTTTGCTCTCAAAAGCATCCTGGGTAGGGTAAAAAAATGCATGGTTACCTTAGTAATGTTTATGGTGATTGGAGTTAATACCAGTTCCAGATCATGTATCAATAAGGAATTTTGGAATCTTGTAGAAAAGAAACCACACTAAATGAAGTAAGGCTATATTCCTATAAAGTATGTTACTGATTCTTTCATTTTGCTACTCAAATGAACATTTAAATGTTTATTTATACCCATCAGATAACACTGATTTAAGGTACTACCCTGTCTTGTCTTTTGTGTTCTATACAGGTACTGGTAAATCTTGGACTTCATTTTAAAAGAAATATTCACAGATAAGGCACTAGTGAGTTCCAATTATTCTGAAGCATTATACTTTGAATTCCCAGTGGTAAATATCTTTCTTACCATGGATAATAACCAGCACCAACTTATATACCAAATAAGTCCATCCTATTAGCGGGCCTGCAAAAACAAAATATTTTAAAGCATGCATTCTACACTCAAGTCATCAGGAGGCACAACAAAAAATAAATTACCTGACTGTTATGACATAGTACTGTAATAGAATAAACTGGACTTTAGTTTTCTTCACTCTGCTCTAGAAAGAAAAGAGAGTCCATTATTCCTCCTCTTTTATGATAGAAATTTTATTTGAAATACAGACATCCTAAAAATGTACACCCTATGTACATTTTTATGTATCTTACTTTCTATCTCTCCCTCCCCACAACCTGATCTATTTCAGTTAGCATTGTATTATTTGAAGAGACTGAAAAGCCCAGAGGGAAGCAAGAATCTTATATTAAGTAGATCTACTTTTAAGAGGTGAGCCAATCTACATTATTTATTTTTTTTTTTTTTAAATAGGTCTTTCCTTGTCAGTCCAGCAACTACTTCCAGATTCTGGCAGTTACTTGCTAGGATTTCTTGGGCACATTACATACCCTAAGGCAGAAACTAAAGTACCAAAGATCATCAGGACATCACAGACTGAAGGATGTTTGACACATTTCCCTGTGCGTCCTAATAGTTTAAAAAGCTATCTAGATTGGTCTGCCTTGGTACTTAATTTTACAACTCAGAAAAAAGGGCTTATTTAGGCAAGTGGCTATAAACTACTTGCCTGTTAACCAGGACGTATAAATGTACATGAGTAGCTGTTTTTTCTTTACTCACTTCAAGTCGAAAAAATAACTAGTTAATAGTACACTTATTATTCCTTCAATCAAAAGTCACCACAGTTCAAGAGATTCTGTATATGCAGATTCCTTATTCCCACTAAAATACCGTGGGGCTCTGTTAAGGGTGGATGACAGCCTAATAGAAATGCTTCCAGTTACCCCCTTAAATGAAAGAATGACCTAAATAACAAACCTCAAGATTCCCAGACTAACCTGTAGCATAAGTATGGTGAAGGAACGTGGCTATCTCCTCCATCTTGAAATTAATCAGCATAAGGGGAAAAGGGACTGAGTATTCAGGAAGCAGAAGCCCAACCGGTTAATACTAGTTACTAAAGCTCTGCGTACGTGGCAGGTACCGCCCGCCCGTAGGAGCCGAGACCCTAAGGCTTTTTTTTTTTAGGGGGGGAGGGGTTGGGTTGTAGGCGGATTACAAGAAAAATCAACTTGGAAATCATTTCATCCAATTCGCCCCTTTCCCTGAAGGGGGGGAGTGAACACGTAACGGTCTCTCCCCACTTTTTCTTTCTTTCTTTGGAGCGGGTGTGTGTGTGTGTGTGTGTGTGTGTGTGTGAAATCTTGGCGTTTGGCAGGGTTAGTCAAGCAAGGGAGTAAACCACTTCGGCTTCAGATGGACCAGGAAGATGTCATCGTGGCCCCAGGGGGCGCCTAACTGATAGTGCTCTCAAGGACTCAAAATGGGGTTTTCGCAGACCCTGGGATATTTGAGGATTTAAGACGCCCAAGAGTTTCCAGTATCTGACTGAGAGCAGCCTGACCGCCCTCCCATTCCCCTCACCCCGCTTTCCCAAGCCCAAGTCCGCTATATAAAAATAAAAATAATAAAAATAATAAATAAAAAGATGGGGGGGAGGAAAGACGAAAGCTGCCTTCTAAGAACGGAGGAGACAAACACCTGGGATTATCAAAGGTTCTCACGGCTGAAGCCAACTCTTAATCGCTTCCCCCAAACTCTGAAGTCCTCCGGAGGCCCCCGGCGACGGCTCGCGCTGTCGAGGGGAGGAAGTACTATGCCCCTTCTTCGAAGAGTCTGCCACCCAACTAAAATGGCAGCGGCTACTACGCCACAGTCGCCGCAGCAACCAGAGGCCTGGGGTCCGGAGGCGGTCTTGAGCCTCCGCCAGGACGCGCCACACAGGCCATTTTGAGAGAACGCGGCAGTCGCGATTCCGCAGTCTCCTCACCCTCCATCGATTTCTGAGGCTTCCACAGACTTCACTTACTTGATTTTAGTGTGAGGAGCCGACTCGGTTGGTTCGGCCGCCGCAGCGGAGGCTCCTGCTAGCCTCCCCTGTCGTCGCTCTCAAACCCGCCTCCAATGAGTCGCTAATGGAGAACCCGCCTCTAGCCCAGCGCCTGCTCGGAGACGTTGCTCAGGCAGCCATTATCTTCCCCATTGTTACCAAGCAGCGACAGGAAACCACTGCCCACAACAGGAAGTGACGTCGAGGCGTTCTGACCCCGCAGCTTCACTCCCAGCTTAGTAGCCAATCCCAGGCTACTCCTGGGAAAGGTTCGGCGGGAAGGGCGGGGGGCGGCCGATGACACGGCAAGGCGGACTGCGGTCAGAAAAAGGAAAGCAGCAGTTACGCCCACCATGTGATAGGCCCCACCCTCCTCCACCATTTTGAATTGTGGCGAGAAATTCACATTCTGAGAATTGTGGGAACTGTCGCTTTCCCATTTTGAAAACCAAAGGACGTCACGATATGACTGCCTGATTTTTTTTTCCCCAGAGGGCGGGCACCGCGATCTCACTTGAACTTGACATGGATTCACACAATCGCACGGCGCCATACCTTTTATTCAACATATTAATTTATTGAGTGCCAACTGTTCTGTCAGGCGCTATTGTAGATGTTGGGAATGTTAGGACCAAAAAACAGCAGTTCTCATTGGCTTTAAAAATTAGTCTTCTGGGTGGATCTAGTTGTAGTTATACAGTAGTTAATTTAAGATAGATTTTAAGGCGAGAAAATGGGCAGCATGGGGAGGAATTGAAAAGTTATGGTAGAGGCAAATGGAATTGCAATTTTAAGAGCAGCCAGACTTGCTTTCTCTGATGTGAAATATGAGAAAAGCAGATAGCGATAGTAAAAGGGTGGGGAAATCTGATAACTTTGGAATGTGTAAAAGGTTAGTTAAGGAGGGCCTTTATGGATAGTAATGCCAGAAAGAAAGCAGGGAACGAGCCACACAACTTCCAACTCCCATTTTTATAGTTAAAAATAATTTTACCGAGGAGGGGGATTCCATACTTTTTTCCATCGTTTTTCTTTTTTTCCAGCTTAACACTCCTTTGCACGTTATTTTTTTAAGTCCAAGAAACCAAGTTTGTTCCCATCTCTACAGCTTTGCATAGAGTAGAATATTTCCCTTCATGCCTTTCCTCTTATCATCCAAGTCTATTACGAATTTTTTTTTTTTTTTTACCAAAGAGCTGTTCAGCCCTGACATATTATGGTGGCCCTGTGGAGTGAACCTATAACTTATCGTCCCTTAAGCATGGCAGTCTTTTTGCATAACCATTACGCTATCTCCCAGTCCCATATCCTCAATTTTGACCCCAACCTCCTGGCTGAAACCCTACACATTGGAATGACTATAGCTTGTTTTATATGTGTTTATCAATTTGTAAAATCCCTTATATTTCTATGTTGACTCTAATGCCTAAGGAATGTAAAAAAAAAAAGAAAAGAAAAGAAAAGAAACAGAGGGAAAGACACCAAAGCACTCTCAAGTTTCTTCCAATGCAGTGGATGCTGAGCTTGAACATGAGTTGCACACTTAGCAAGCCAGGCACAGACAGGATCCAGGTGAACTATTTCACTGACACAGCATGTCTTAGTTTTCTTTTTTCTTTATGGGGGGGGGAGGCTTAATGGTTTACAGTCGACAGTAAAATACAGTAGTTTGTACATGTGTAACATTTCTCAGTTTTTCACATAACAATCTAATTCCCCTAGGTTCTCCTCTGCTATCATGTTCCAGGACTTGAACACACCCCTCCAATTCCAGAGTCCTTTACTTTGGTGCATTACACCATTGTTTGTCTTTTTTAAACATTTATTTACTTTCCAGAGCAATACTCAGCTCTGGCTTATGGTGGTGTGGCGGATTTAACCTGGGATCTCAAGACCTCAGGCATTAGAGTCTTGTTTTCTTTTTTTAAATATTTTTTATTTATTTCATGGAAGAGAAAGAGAGACTGAGGCCAGGGCACTAGATTAAGCTTGGGACCTTGAAGCCTCAGGCATGAAAGTCTTTATTGCACAACCATTATTCTGTCTCCCCTCTCGGTCCCCTCCAGGTAATTTAATTGGGATTGCTTTCCTACAATGAAACTTGCTCTAGAATTGGATGTACTGTTGCTAACACTTAAACATAGTAGAGAGAAAATATGTACTGATGTAGTAAAGCCTATGGTAACACCACCAAGATGGAAAGGGATCATGTGGCAGCATGAAATGGGAGACCAAAACGCAGAGTACCCAGATGATGTAAGAGTCACCTGAGAGACAGTGGCCTATCACAAGCAAATCAAGGAATCACAAATAACCTTTCACATATTTGAATTGACCACTCATAATCAAGAGGAAGGGAGGGACTAAGAAGAGGAAAACCAATTACCGTTGTCTGTGGAATTGTGCTGTGTTGGTAGTGGGGTTGAAGGTGGGGGTCTCTGGGTTCCCATCCTTTCTTGAGGATTGTGACTGAGTTCTGTCTCACTAGGTTGTTGCCCTGGGCCTGGAACTCGACCGGAGGGCTAACGGCTTTCCTGGTGGAAGGGCCATCTTTCCTCCTGCAGGTCCCTCCCCCATCTCCCTTCCCCACCCCTACCCCGCCCCGCCCTGTTTTTCCTGGGAAACAGTCACGCTGGATCTGAGAACCCAGGTATTGGGTGAACAGGACCTGTCTGGGTCTGTTTGCTTCAAGCTCGGTTGTCTTTTGTTGGGGGCGTCAAGTACACATCTGAAGGCATGCGAAGCTTCCTAAACTTTTACTTTGGCTGCTTCCGTAGCTCTGAAATATCCACGATAATTATTGCGTTTGTAACCTAAAACCTTTTTTCCCTTGTTTATAGGATTCCTGTAGACAGAGACACTCCCCTCCTTCTCATCTTCTCAGGGTTAAGACTGGTACTATTTTCTGTCCTCTCCAAACTCCAAGTTTGTCTCCTGATTTATTCTGGCTTTCTCTGTGTTCAAAGGCTCTCTTTATTTCCCCTGATCTCTCACCCTCAGCTGTTCGCCTTCCAGACCTCCTAAATAAACTCTTCTTTGTCAGAGCTCTTTCTGTTTCTCCTTGTAAGTTTTTCTAAATTTCTCCAAAGTGTCTGACAGACTAAAGGAAATTGGGATCATTTCCCCAGCTGTTTAACTGATCACTTGTGAATCTTAATCACTGGCACTGCGTTCTGCAGGAATTCTTTCCTGTGGAAACATAAGAATGACTGTATACTGGAGAGACCCTCAGCAACACAAACACCTGTCTGTTATTTATATCTACTAGTTTTTTCTTAGATCATTTTTCCAGCTTCCACATATATGAGACTGTACAGTGTTTGTCTTTTTTTTCTATCTGATATACATTACTTGGCATTATTCCTTCAAGTTCCATCCACATTACTACCCTCCTTTTTAAATTTTATTGATTGATCGGTTGGATAGAAACAGAGAAATCTATAAGGAAGTGAGAGTGGGAGAGAGACAGAGAGAGAGAGAAACCTGCAGCAATGCTTCACCACTCATGAAGCTTTTCTCTTGCAGGTTTGAACACATAAGAGGTTTGAATCATTTGAATCATTCTTCTCTTTAAAAAAGATTTAGTTGGTAGAGCAGACCTTATTTTGAATGAAAGTTCTATTTTATTTACATTTTAATATTTTTATTTATTTATTTTTGACAGAAATTGAGAGGGAAGGGGGAACAAGAGAGAGAGAGAGAGAGATGGGGGGCTGGGTGGTGGTGCACCTGGTTAAATGCGAGTTCAAGTCCCTGCTCCACCCTGGGGGGTGGGGAGAGGATGCTTCACAAGGGTGAAGCAAGTACTGCAAAATCTCTCTCTCTCAATCTCTCTATTGCCCCTCCCCTCTCAATTTCGGTTTGTCTTAGCCAATAAAGCAGAGGGGAGAAGAAAACATTAAAAATAAAATAAAAAGAGAGATAAATAAAATAAAATGAAATAAATAAAATAAAAGAGAGACATCTGCAGCACCATTTCATTGCTTGTGAAACTTCCCCCTGCAGGTAGAGACCTGAGGATTGTACCTTGGGTCCTTGTGTACTGTAGTGTGTGCACCCAACAACATTCACCACTACCTGGCTCTAGTAGAGCAGGCATGGTACCATGTGAAAGGACCCAGGTTCAAGCCCCCAGTCCTTACCTGCCTGAGGGAAGCTTCATGAGAGTTAAAGCATTGATAAAGTTGTTTCTCTTTTTCTCTCCATCTCTAGCTCCCCCTTCTTAATTTCTCTCTGTCTCTATCCAATAAATAAATAAAATACTAAAATATTTTTAAAAGGTTTATTTACTCATCAGTTGGAGAAAGAGAATTACAATAGCACACACAATGCTAGAGATCGTACTAGGTACATCTTGTGTTTCAAAACTAATGTTTTTGTGCAGGAATGGGGAACATCTGAATATGACCTGTGAAATATATTTTTTAAATTTCTTTATTGGAGGAATAATGGCTTACAGTTGACAGTAAAATACAAAAGTTTGAACATGTGTAACATTTCCCAGATTCCCACATAACAATTCAACCCCCACAATTCAAGGTCCTCTTTGTCTGACTTTGCTAAGGCAACTATGTGTGTGAAGGGCGACCAGAAATTCAATAAATCTAGG
The DNA here is from genome assembly GCF_950295315.1 of Erinaceus europaeus. NCBI lineage: Eukaryota > Metazoa > Chordata > Mammalia > Eulipotyphla > Erinaceidae > Erinaceus > Erinaceus europaeus. The sequence goes on along the minus strand of NC_080185.1, from coordinate 73,018,404 downwards.
AGTTTTTTTCGTGGCAAAGATAAATGCTAATTTTTAAGTTGATGATTTTGACTGACCTGTAAATGATATTATAAATATCCATATGGCTCTTGTAAGAAAAAATCTTATACACCCCTGCTGTAGTCACTGTATCACCTCCTGGGTTGTAAGATTTTATTTGTAAGTTAACTTAATTTTTTACATAGAGAGTGAAAGAGATCACAGCACCAAAATTTCCTTCAATGCAATGGGGACCTAGTCTAGACCTGGATCGCACACATGGAAAAGCAGCAAACTAGGGGGGTGGGCGGTAGGGCAGAGGGTTAAGCACATATGGCGCAAAGCTGCAAGGACCGGCATAAGGATCCTGATTCGAGCCGCCAGCTGCCCACCTTCAGGGGGTTGTTTCACAAGCGGTGAAGCAGGTCTGCAGGTGTCTATCTTTCTCTCCACCTCTCTGTTTTCCTGTCCTCTCAATTTCTCTGTCCTATCCAACAACAATGACAGCAATGAAAATAATAATAACAACAACAATGATAAACAACAAGGGCAACAAAAGGGAAAAAATGGCCTCCAGTAGCAGTGCAGGCACCAAGCCCCAGTGATAACGCTGGAGGCAGAAAGAGAGAGAGAGAGAGAGAGAGAGAGAGAGAGAGAGAAAGAGAAGAAAAGAAAAGCAGATAACCAACCAAATGAGCTATTTCACTGGCCCTAGATTTAATTTTTAATTTTTACATTTTATTTGTTTATTGGATAGAGACAGTGGGGGAGGGGAGTTATGGAAAGAGAAAGAGAAAGAGATACCTGCAGCACTGCCTCACTGCTTGTAAAGCATTACCCCTCCAGGTTGGGGTCAGGGGCTTCAACCTGGGTCATTGAGCATTGTAATATGTGCTCTCTACCAGGTGTGCCACTTGTATGGGCCTGCAGTTTCATTCTTTTAAAAAAGATTTTTGTTTTTAAATTTTTATTTATAAAAAGGAAACACTGACAAAAACCATAGGATAAGAGGGGTACAACTCCACACAGTTCCCATATCCCATCCTCTCCCCTGATAGCTTTACTATTCTTTATCCCTCTGGAAATATGGACCCAGGGTCATTATGGGGTGCAGAAGGTGGAAGGTCTGGCTTCTGTAACTGCTTCCCCACTGAACATAGGCGTTGGCAGTTCGATCCATACTCCCAGCCTGCCTCTCTCTTTCCCTAGTGGGGTAGGGCTCTGGGGAAGCGGAGCTCCAGGACATATTGGTGGGGTCGTCTGCCCAGGGAAGTCTGTTTGGCATCATGGTAGCATCTGGAACCTGGTGGCTGAAAAAAGAGTTAACATATAAAGCCAAACAAGTTGTTGACAAATCATGAAACTAAAGGCTGGAATATTGCAGATGAAGATTTGGGGGGGGTCTCTATTTTGTAGATAGGTAGTAGGCCTAATTTGGTTATATTCTAAAGGGCCCATAACTATACTAGTTTGTTTGTTTGTTTTTGATATGCAGGTAGATCCAAGTTATTGTCTGGGAAAGATTTTGTTGTTTTGTGAGAAATAAAAAGATCAGCTTACTGGTCATTTGTAGTACCAGGGAGTGAACCTGAGGTCTTGTGCAAAAAGCATGCTTTCTATGTGACTGAACCACCTCAATGGCAAAAAAGTCTTCATTTTTTGTATAGCTAAATTGTGTGTGTGTGTGTGTGTGTGTGTGCATGTGTGTGTGTGTGTCTGTTTACACCATACATATCTTTCTATTCATCCATTGTTGGACACTTAGGCTTTTTCCATATCTTTGTTATTGTGAAGAATGTTACAATAAGCATAGGGGGTGCAAATATATTGTTTTTTTCTGCTGAGACTTTTTTTTTTGCACTTGTGTGATTTTGCCACTTCTGACACATTGCCTTTTTTTTTTTTACTTAGATAGAGGATGAGAGACTAAGAACGAAAGGCACCAAACCACTACTCTATTGTTTGTGAAACTTCCCCTGTGCTGCGGCATCTCTCTCTCTTTGTCTCTGTAGGTATCTGAAGAAAAAATAGGCTCAGACTGGTAAAAACCCAAAGATGATAATACATACACACATACATACTTCATGAGTGGAGAAGCAGGTCTGCAGGTAGCTATCTTTCTCTTTCCCCTATATCTCCCCCATCCCTCTCAATTTCTCCCTGTCCTGTCAAATAATAAATAAATAAATAGAAAAAATGGTAAAAAATGGCCATGTCTTTGTCATGCAGGCAACAAGCCCCAGAGATAACCCTGGTGCCAAAACAACAACAACAAAAACCCACACTAGTCTTTGGGTTGTGGTGGCAGCACACTTTGTGTAGTTACAGTGCTCAAGGATCCTGGATCAAGCCCCTGGTGCCCACCTTCCAGAAGAAAGCTTCACAATTTGTGTTGCAGATGCCTCTCTGTCTTTCTCTTTCTTTATCTACTCCACCCTTCTCAGTTTCCCTGTATCTATCCAACTAAATAAAGAAATCTTTTAAAAATTGTGACAATTTATGAGACTATTGTAGCATCATTAAATGACTTCTTTAGTTTAGTGACACAGAAAACTCCTGTGACGCATTATCAAGTGAGAAAAATCAGCTTAAAATATGATACACATAGTACAATTCTAATTTTTAAAAACCAGTTATTTACTTTATACAACATAATTTTACATGGGGAGACCCAGAGATTCTCTCTGGAACACATGATGCCAGGATTGAACTCAGAACCTCATTCTTGAGAGTAAAATGCCTTACCCACTGTGCTACCTCCCAGACCCCACAACTGTAATTTTATTTTATTTTTATAATTATTTTGCCATAGCACTACTCAGTTCCAGCTTATGGTGGTGCAGAGAACTGAACCTGGGACTTCAGAGCCTCAGGCATGAGAGTCTTTTTTTTCCTTTGAAGAAAACATAAGTTTTATTTTACAAAGTACATAAGCTTTCACCAAATCACTTATCTGGGAGGTTCACCAAGAAAATATTTTTCCCATGCTATTATAAGCAAATAGAAAGGAGAAATGCATATATTCCCCATGAATACCTTATTAAAAAATTAAACCCCCCTAGTTATATAGGTTTACCAATCATCTGTGCTTATAGGATATGCCTAATATGGCTACTAATAAGATACAGTAAACCTATATAACATTACCACTAATTTCCCTGGGCAGTCACAGAAAAGCCATGTAGATCAACACTGTGGAAGTATCTACTGGCACAATAGTTTTTTTGTTGTTGTTAAAATATTTATTTATTTATTTATTTTTCCCTTTTGTTGCCCTTGTTGTTTTTATTGTTGTTGTTATTGATGTCATTGTTGTTGGATAGGACAGAGAGAAATGGAGAGACGAGGGGAAGATAGAGAAGGGGAGAGAAAGATAGACACCTGCAGACCTGCTTCACCACCTGTGAAGTGATACCCCTGCAGGTTGGGAGCTCGAACTGGGATTCTTACTCCAGTCCTTGTGCTTTGCACCACATGCGCTTAACCTGCTACACTACTGCCCAACTCCCACAGTAGTTTTTGTTTTTTTTTTTAAGCAAGGCTTCTCCTGATTTAGGTCAAAGATATAAAATGAAATAGCCAGACAAAATAACTTTACCAACAATATATTCCTAATATTAGAGTAACAGTAGAGACTGTGCATAATGATGCAGAAACCCACAAGGACTCTAAATATATAAAGTTGATGAAGAGTGTGAGGACTGATACAGAAAAGCAAAGAGAGGGAAAAGAAACATCAAATAAGAAACCCTCAAAGCTAACTTGAATTATAAGTATAAATTTATGCTTGAAATGATAAATGATAGTCTGTTGGAAAAAAAGCAGGAAGAAAACTGAAAAATAAAACAGGAATTGCAACTCGTGCCCTGTGCAGTCTTTGAATGTTTTGAGGTTTTTTTTTCTTTTTTCTTAAAGTTTTTATTTATAAAAAGGAAACTATGACAAAACCATAGGATAAGAGGGGGTACAGCTTCACACTGTTTCCACCACCAGACCTCCGTATACCAACTCCTCCCCTGATACATACTCCTCTGTGGGATGCAGAAGGTTGAAGGTCTGGCTTCTGTAACTGCTTCCCCGCTTAACATGGGCGTTGACAGGTCGATCCATACTCCCAGCCTGCCTCTCTCTTTCCCTAGTGGGGAAGGGCTCTGGGGAAGCAGAGCTCCAAGGCACATTGGTGGGGTTGTCTGTACAAGGAAGTCTAGTCGGCATCATGCTAGCATCTGGAACCTGGTGGTTATAAAGAGAGTTAATATACAAAGCCAAACAAACTGTTGGACAATTATGGACCTAAAGGCTGGAATAGTGCAGGTGAGGTGTTGGGGAGTCTCCATTTTGTAGACAGCTAGTAGGCATATTTTAGTTATATTTCAAAGGGCCTGAAGCTATACTAGTGTTTTATTTATTTATTTATTTTTTAGCCTGAGCCTGAAATCTGATATGCAGGTGAATCCTAATTATTGTCTGGGGAGATGATGTCATGGCTGGGAAAAGGACCAGAAAGCTGGATCAGGGAAGAGAGTAGCTCCCTAATATGGGAAAGGGTATAAATATTACTGTAAAGTCCATCTATTTGATGTGCTCTAGGGCCCATAATTAGCTTAGGAGCCTGTGTGACCTCTACATCCCTCTAGATCTGAGCTCACATGCTGTGGTCATGAGTAGGAACCTTCCATGCTTCCCCACTATTGACCCATCTTCCTCAGGAGTATCATAGAGTATGTTGTCCATCCTCCCTTTGGAGGATGGAACATTCTCTACCATTGTTGATCCATGTTGTTTTGAGTTTTAATTATGACAAACTACACAGATCTCAAGGCTGTGAGATGACTTAATGGGTAGGTGCATGCCTTCCCATGCATGAAAACCTGGATTTTTATCTTGTACTACTTGGGAACACAGTGAAACATCACTAAGAAACCCCATGCATAGTGGAATGGTGCCAGAGAAGGCAGAAAGGTAGAGATAGAGTGACCATGAAGGATATGGAGTTCACACTAGTCAAGTTTGTCAAATTCTTCCTAAGCAATTATTTTCTTGTACTATCTTAGTTTCGGTGAAATTGGATCTAGCACAAATAGTCTATGGTTCCACTAATTATCCTGTCTGGAATTTTATTGAGAATATTTCAATAAAATGCCATATAAACCTACAACATTTTGTACCAACCCTGGAATACTTGTTGGAAATTAGGGAAAAATCAGTGTGTCAAGGTCTTAACTTTTGGGGAGTTTCAGAAGCAGTACAAGCTTATAGATTTTTATTTACATTCCTTTCTAGAACGCCACATTGCATATTAAAACTCAGATAAGAGTACAAAGTTTGCATTTTAGGATGTCAGCAATGTCCAAGAAGGAGTGAGTGTTGAAAACCCTTAAACCATTAAATTATTATTAAAAACCAACCAACCAAACAAACAAAACACTTGATAGGAACTTTCCCCATTCTGTATAAAACCCATATTTCTCCCAGTCTTTGAACCCCTGGGGGTGGGGCTAGATTTCCTGTATGCTTCTCTCAATTCATACCAATTGATACTGCATCTGTGGACCTCAGTCTAATCAATGCAGTACCACCTCAACACGTTTCACTTCGGATTGTGTCCAGAGACACCAGGAGTGGAATATCAACCCTCTAGCTTCAATGCTCTGGTGATACCTTTCCTAGCTCATAAGACTCCTTAATTCCATTTCAGGTGGTGCACTTCCTAATAAAGCCTCTGAACCTAGATATAGACCAGGGCCCACGAGATAGGGCACATGTGTACATGTATCCATAAATTAGGGGAAAATATATGCCTAAAAGCAAAAGTACACAGTAGTTTGCAGTGACTCAATAAGTGCAGCAAGCAAGTAGAAAGACCTAAAAAGACACTATAAAGTATCTAATCAAATAGTTTCTACTTAGACCTAGATACCCTCCTCACCTACTTGCTATTTCACTTCCCTCAGTCACTCCAAGGCTAATCTTGTCAGATAAGTAAGGACTACAAAAGCTGGATAAGGGGAAGAGACTGGCATACTTCAATGATGGTTCTTTTGGTTACTACCATGCCATCACCTGGGGCCCTAGCCAGGGAATCCTGGGATTCCCACACAGACATGATGGGCCTAGACCTCTAACAGACCCTCTCTCCATTGCCACTGGTCATCTCCAGCAGGAACAACATAGTATACCATTTGTGGGCCCCTCTAGGACCTTGCCTCCTATAAGGATCAACAATGGTAGGGACAGCCCCATTCTCCAAAGGAAGGTTGGGCCAAAATACTCTACCACTCGAGGAAGATGGGTCCTGAAATGAGTGCAGCCTGAAATGTTCCTAACCGTGACCACCGAACGTGAGCTCAGACATACAGGGATGCAGAGGCTACACAGATACCTGCGATGAATATGGGCCCCAGATCAAATCAGTGGGGTTTACAGTTAATGGTATTTATATGTGTTTCCCATATTTGGGAGCTACTCTCTTCCCTGATCCAGCTTTCTAGTCCTTTTTCCAACTCTGACATCATCTCCCCAGACTACCTGCATGTTAGCTGTTGGGCTCAGGCAAAAAATTAATAAAGTCATGAGCCCCTTGGAGTATAGCTAAAATAGATCTACTAGCTTTTTACAAAATGGAGACCCCCAAATCTCATCTGCTATATTCTTGCCTTCAGGTTCCTGATTATTTAACAATTTGTTCTGTTTTATATCTTAATGCTTTTTCAGCCACCAAGTTGCAGATGCTACCATGTCGCTAACCTGACTTCCCTGAACAACTCCTCTTCAGAGTCCTGCCCCACTAGGGAAAGATAGAGACAGACTGGGAGTATGGATCGACCTGCCAACAACCATGTTCAGTGGAGAAACAATTATAGTCTAGACCTTAGAGTGCACCCCATAAAGATCCTGGGTCCATACTCCCAGAGGGATAAATAATAGGAAAGCTTTCAAGGGAGGGGATAAAATACAGAGCTCTGGTGGTGGGAACTGTGTGGAATAGTACCCCTCTTATCCTATGGTCTTGTCAATATTTCCATTTTATAAATCAATTAAAATTTAAGTTTAAAAAATTTAAAAAACACTTTAATAAACTATTCTGGATCAAACAGCAGAAGTCAAGGATTTACACATTTGATTATCAGAACCAGGAGGACAGGATAACATACCAATTTTAGTCCTTGATGGTTTTAATGTTTTTCCTTTTCTTTTATTTGATAGGACAGAGAGAAAATGAGAGGGGAGGGGCATAGTAAGGGAGGGAGAGAGAAAGCAATCTGTAAGATTGCTTCACTACTTGTGAAGCTTTGCCCACCTACTTACCACAGGTGGGAACTGGGTCCTTGCACATGGTAATATATATACTCAATCAAGATGCACCAGTATCAGGCCCCTGAATAGTTAAGAATACACAAGGAATGCATAGGAAGAGGATATTTCTAAGACATATACTTATAGCTGAAGCTGAATAGAGGACATGGATTGGGGTCTAATTATGACTTGGCCTTCCCCCAAAGATACTGCAGTTGACTCAATAGGGGTATTTTTTTCCAAGCTATTTTTTTTTAACTTGTGATTAACAGTAGTTTATAAAATTGACTGAAGGCATATTTTTGATTATTAAAAGCCTTTAATAGAGATTGTTTTCTCTTTTTAATGTCTTATTTATTTTTATTTTATTGGATAGAGAGAGAGAAAATGAGAGGGAGAAGGGAAGATAGGGAGAGAGAGTTACAGAGAGACACCTGCAGCACTGCTTCATCATTAATGAAGCTTTCTCCCTACAAGTGGGGACAGGAGACTTGGGCCTTGGTTCATGTGCATGGTAGTCTGTACACTCATCCAGGTGTGGCATCTCCTGGCTGTAAAGATGTATTTTTATTTTATTTTATTTTTAATTTCTTTATTGGGGAATTAATGTTTTGCATTCTACAGTAAATACAATAGTTTGTACATGCATAACATTTCTCAGTTTTCCATATAACAATACAACCCCTACTAATTTTTATTTTATTTTTTACCAGAGCATTACTCAGCTCTGGTTTATGGTGGTGCTGGGCATTGAAATTGGGCCGTTTCAAGCCTCAAGCATGAAAGTCTTATTGTATTAACCATCATCATATCTCTCAGCCTGAGAACAGTTGATTTTGAAATGTCTGTAGGATGTTTTTTCTTTTTATTTATTTATTTCTAATTTTTTTATTTGTAAAAAGGAAACACTGACAAAAACCATAGGATAAGAGGGGTACAATTCCACACAATTCCCACCACCAGAACTCTGTATCCCATCACTTCTCCTGATAGCTTTCCTATTTTTTTCACAAAGATACAACACATTTTATTTATAAAATCACCCACATAAAATTTATATTTAAATAGTATCTTGGCATAAAAGAATAAGAAGGTTTCCATTGTCATGTTGTTTAAAAGGAACACTTGAAAAACATAGGCATTGAACACTAAGTCTCCAACATAACTTCTGCATGACTTCTCAGAAGTTGACATGGGAAAATTCAGGTTACAGCATCTTATTTAAATATGAAACTTAAGGATTCTGTAAGCAACTGGGTTATTAAGATCAATCACAGAAATGAGGAGTCACAGGTTCCACCTCCTGGCACCAGCAGCAGTCAGATCTGAGAAGAGATCAGGTAAAAAATGTAGTAACTTCTTAAAGATAATTAAGAGATCATTACAAAATAGCATAGGATGTGATCATCTTTGTGTTCTTATAAAGTAAAGGATGAGGGAGGCATTGGAAGTAGCAGTGGCTGATGGGATGGCTTTTCCAAGGAATCATGAAAGTCCAAAGTCTAAGGCAATCCAAAGAGTCCTGTTAAGGTCCAGAAAGAGTAAGAACTGAGAGAATATAAGTCATTTTGGTCCACTGAACAATTGTTGGTAGCATTAGGAGTGGTGCTCAGAGATGATGAGCTGGGTAAGTAACACTCTATGGGCAGCCTAACAGTGATTCCTTGGGTCATTATGTTGTAGTTGAGCATTGAACAAAAAATCACTCCAGAGGAGAAAACCTCTATCTCAGTCCCACATTCGGTGACAGGATATTAAAACTATCTCATCAAAGTTACTTGGGTTACAGGACAGCCACTTCCCAGAGACACTTCCTCAGGATTCAAAGGGTAATACGGATTAAGAGTCAGTTCAAGCTCAACCCAGAGCATTGAAGAAGTACATCCTACTGACACTGGCTGTTGCTCATTGAAAAAGTCAAGACCATGCACAGGAAGAAAGGTGACAGTAAGCCCAAGGAAACCTTCATAGTGGCAGCTCCCAGCCAAGAACCTCTGCAAAACACCGGAAATTCAGCTTTCCTATGTTTTATTCTCTGCGAGTATGGACCCAGGGTCATTATGGGTCATTATGGGTGCAGAAGGTAGAAGGTCTGGCTTACTCCCTCTGGGAGTATGGACTCAGGGTCATTACGGGGTGCAGAAGGTGAAGGTCTGGCTTCTATAATTGCTTCCCCACTGAACACAGGTGTTGACAGGTCGATCCATACTCCCAGCCCGTGTCTCTCTTTCCCTAGTGAGGCGGGGCTCTGGGGAAATGAGGCTCCAGGACAAATTGTTGGGGTCCTCTGCCCAGGGAAGTCCGGTTGGCATCATGTTAGCATCTGGAACCTGGTGGCTGAAAAGAGAGTTAACATATAAAGCCAAACAAGTTGTTGACTAATCATGAACCTAGAGGCTGAAATATTGCAGATGAAGACTTGGTCTCTGTTTTGTAGATAGTTAGTTTATATTCCAAAGAGCCCATGACTATACTAGTGTTTTTGTTTTTTTTTTCCTGAGCACATGGATCCAAGGTATTGTCTGGGAAGATGATGTCATGGCTGGAAAAAAGAGCCAGAAAACTGGATCAGGGAAGAGAGTAGTTTCCAAATATGGGAGGTGTGTAAATTTTGTTGACTGTAAACCCCAATGATTTGATCTGATCTGGGGCCCATATTCAGCTTAGGAGCCAATGTAACTTATGCAGCTATATACAAATAATGTCAAAGGATGTAAATTATGGTGATGTTGTGTATGACACAGAAAATCCTAACAAAGGGATTTTCAAAGTTAACCAATAGCCAAATAATTTTATTACAGTAATAACTATCTATTGCCTTCTTAACCCTAAGACAGCAGGAATCTCCCATTTCCTCTATAAAGCCTATGTTTTCCCCAAACCTGGAAACTTTGGGGGTGGGGCTCACTTTCCTGCATGCTTCTCTCAATTCATACCAAATGATATTGCATCTGCTGATCCCAACCTAATCAACACAACTAGTACCAGTATGCTTCACTTCAGACCGTGTCCAGAGATGTTGGGCATAGAATGTCAACCCTTCAGCCTCATTACTCAGGTGAGACCCTTCCTTTCATTGGTTTCTCTAATTCCACTTCAGGTGGTCCACTTCCTAACAAAGTCCCAAAACCTAGATATAGATCAGGTCCCATGATATAGGGCATTATGTGCACATGTATCCATCAATTAGGGCAAAATATATACCTGAAAGCAAAAATGCACAATAGTCTTCAGTGAATCAATATATGCAGTAGACAAGTAGAAAGATCTAAAAAGGCATCATAAAGTTCATAATGAAATAGTGTCTACTTAAATTTAGATACCCTCATCACCTAATTCTTATTATACTTTCCTCAGTCACTCCAAAGCTAACCTTAACAAATTAAGGACTACAATAGCTGAATAAGGGCAAGAGACTGGCATATTTTAATGATGACTCTTTAGACACTATCAGGCAACCCCATCAGCTGGGGCCTTAGTCAGGGAGTCCTGAGATTTCCAAACAGGCATGATGGGCCTAGACCTTGAATAAATCTCTCTCTCCATTGTTACCAGTCATCTCCATCAGGAACAACACAATAGATCCCTTTGTGAGCTCCCATAGGACCTTGCCCTCAACGTGGATCAACAATGGCAGAGAATGTTCCATCCTCCGAAGGGAGGCTGGACAACATACTCTATCTTCCATGAGAGGAATATGGGTCCTCAAATTGGGGCAGCTTGAAACGTACCTACTTATGACCACAGAATGTAAGCTCAGTTCTTTTTTTTTTTTTTGGGGGGGGGGAAACAGCCACTTGGAGCAATGGATCCCTTGTGTAGGCACAGAATCCCAGTGATAACCCTGGAGAAATATAAATAAATAAATAAATATTATTTTAAGAAAGAAAAAGGATAAAGAAGTAGAAAATAAAATAAATAAATAAAGTTGCTTTAAAAAATACTAATAATGGTGAGGGAGATAGCATAATGGCTATGCAAACAGACTCTCATGGCTGAGGCTCCTAAGCCCCAGGTTCAATCCCCTGCGCCACCATGAGCCAGAGCTGAGCAGTGCTCTGGTGTTTCTCTTTGTGTGTGTGTGTGTGTGTGTGTGTGTGTCTCTGCATCTCTCTCAAAAATTAAATAAATAAATAAATAAAATTTAAAATATAATTTAAAACTACTAATAAATAGGGAGTCAGGTGGTAGCATAGTGGATTAAGTGCACATGGTGCAAAGCACAAGGACTGGCATAAGGATCCTGGTTCGAGCCCCTGGCTTCCCACTTGCAGGGGAGTCTCTTCATAGGCGGTGAAGTAAGCTCAGTTCTACAGGGATGCGGAAATCACAAAGGCTCCATCTAAATTTTATAGGCATCTTCAGTGATACAAATCCAATTGCAACAAAGACAAAATAAAAAATACCATAGGATTATAGCAAATTAAAAATTTTCTGCACATCAAAGGAACCACCACTAAAGCAAAGACACCTTATGGAATGGAAGATATTTACATACCATACATCAGGCAAAAGGCTAATTAACAAAATATGTAAAGCGCTCATCAAACTTAGTAACAATAATAGAAAAAAAAGTAAGTACCCCATCCAAAAGTTAGGAGAGGATAGGGACAGAATATTCACAAAATAAGAAATCCAACAAACATGAAAAAATGCTCCATCATTGATGGTCAAAGAAATGCAAATAAAAACAACAATGAGGGAGGCGGGGCTATTGAACAGCAGCAGCTGTGTTTCTCTCCTCTCCTCTCCCAGGTCAGCTAGGAATACAAAAGGTTACCAGGGACTGCAACAAGGCAGGACAAGGAGAACTTCAGGAACCCACCAAAATACTGGTGAGTACTTCCAAAATTAAATAAAGAAGAACTAGATAATATGAACAGGCCCATCACAGCTAATGAAATTGAAACAGTTATCAAAAATCTCCCCAAAAATAAATGTCCTGGACCAGATGGTTTTATAAATGAATTCTACAAAACCTTCAAAGAAGAACTAATATCTCTATTTTAAAAGTCTTTCAGAAGATTAAAGACACTGGAATACTCCCTGCCAGCTTCTATGAAGCCAACATCACTGTGATACCAAAAGCAGACAGGGACACAACCAAAAAAGAAAACTACAGACAAATATCTCTGATGAACATAGATGCTAAAATATTGAACAAAATTCTAGCCAACCGGATACAGCAGTATATTAAAAAGACTGTTCATCATGACCAAGTGGGGTTTATCCCAGGCATGCAAGGTTGGATGAATATATGTAAATCAATCAGCGTGAGCCACCACATCAACAAAAGCAATACCAATAAACACATGGTCTTATCAGTAGATGCAGAGAAAGCCTTTGACAAAATACAACATCCCCTTATGATCAAAACACTACAAAAAATGGGAATAGATGGAAAATTCCTGAAGATAGTGGAGTCTATATATAGCAAACCTGCAGCCAATATCATACTCAGTGGTGAAAAACTGGAAGCATTTCCCCTCAGATCAGGTACTAGACAGGGCTGCCCACTATAACCATTAATCTATTCAACATAGTGTTGGAAGTTTTTGCCATAGCAATCAGGCAGGAGCAAGGAATTTAAGGGATATAGATAGGAAGAGAAGAAGTCAAACTCTCTCTACCTGCAGATGGCAAGATAGTATTCATAGAAAAAACAAAAGAATCCAGCTAGAAGTTTTGGAAATCATGAGGCAATACAGTAAGGTGCCAGGCTACAAAATTAACATTCAAAAATCAGTGGCATTTCTCTATACAAACACTAAGTTAGAAGAAGTTGAAATCCAGAAATCAATTCCTTTTATTATAGCAAAAAAAACCCAATAAAATATTTAGGAATAAACCTAACCAAAGAAGTGAAAGACTTGTATACTGAAAATTATGAGTCACTACTGAAGGAAACTGAAAAAGACACAAAGAAGTGGAAAGATATTCCATGTTCATAGGTAGGAAGAATTTACATAATCAAAATGAATATACTACCCAGAGGCATATACAAATCTAATGTTATCCCTATCAGTATCCCAAACACATTTTTTGGAGAATAGAACAAATGCTACAAATGTTTATCTGGAACCAGGAAAGACCTAGAATTGCCAAAACAGTCTTGAGAAGAAAGAACAGAAATGGAGGCATCACATTCCCAGATCTCAAATTGTCATCAAAACTACTTGGTACTGGAACATGAATAGATACACTGACCAGTGGAATAGAATTGAGAGCCCAGAAGTAAGCCCCCACGCCTATGGACATCTAATCTTTGACAAAGATGCCCAGACTATTAAATGGGGAAAGCAGAGTCTCTTCAACAAATGGTGTTGGAAAACATGCAGAAGAATGAAACTGAACCACTATATATACCCAAATACAAAAGTAAATTCCAAGTGGATCAAGGACTTGGATGTTAGACCAGAAACCATCAGTTCCTTAGAGGAAAATATTGGCAGAACTCTTTTCCACATAAATTTTAAAGACATATTCATGAGACAGACCCAATGACAAAGAAGACTAAGGCAAGCATAAACCTATGGGACTACATCAAATTAAAAAGCTTCTGCTCTATAGTGAAGATGTGAGGTTCCTGCTGTCTTAGGGTTCAAAAAGACAATCAATAGTTAATATTATCATCACATTATTTGTTAATTGGGTTAACTTTGAAAAGTCCCTTTGTTATGGTTTGCTGGACAGTACCCAGTATCTTGTATATAGCTGTGCTATTGGAAGCTTCTAATCTACTTGGTCTAGGCTTTTGAGAGAGTCCGCATATCAAATACATAGCCTATATATTAAAAAGATTCAGTTTGTCTTTTGAGAAACTTTGAGACATACAATTGATTTCCCCCTCTCATATTAATTAACTACTGATTTATATGTCTACATTTTGCTAGGAGTGTACATAAACACCATTCCCACCACCAAAGGACTGTGACCCATCCCTCCCGCCCACTCCCACCCCCCACTGGCCCAGGAAGCTACATGTCTACCCCTCACCACTGGGTTTTTACTTTGGTGCCCTACTTACAATTTGATCAGGATATTGTTGAACCATCATGGTAAGAATAGATATCCTTAATATTCCAGCTCTTAGGGGAAAATATTTCAGATTTTAATCACAAAGTATGATTTTTTAAAATTTCTTTATTGGGGAAATAATGTCTTACATTCGACAGTAAATACAATAATTTGTACATGCATAACAATTCCCAGTTTTCCATATAACAATACAACCCCCACTAGGTCCTCTGTCATCCTTCATGGATCTGTACTCTCCATATACACCCACCCCAGAGTCTTTTACTATGGTGGAGTAAGCCAATTCCATTTCAGGTTCTACTTCTGTTTTCTTTTCTGATCTTGTTTTTCAACTTCTGCCTGAGAGTGAGATCATCCCATATTCATCCTTCTGTTTCTGACTTATTTCACTCAACATGATTTTTTCAAGGTTCATCCAAGATCAGCTGAAAACGGTGAAGTCACCATTTTTTATAGCTGAGTAATATATACATACCACAACTTGCTCAGCCACTCATCTGTTGTTGGACACCTGGGTTGCTTCCAGGTTTTGGCTATTACAAATTGTGCTGCCAAGAACATATGTGTACACAAATCTTTTTGGATGGGTGTGTTGGGTTCCTTAGGATATATCCGCAAGAGAGGAATTGCAAGATCACAGGGTAGGTCCATTACTAGTCTTCTGAGAGTTCGCCAGACTGTTCTCCACAGACAAACAAATTTACATTCCCACCAGCAGTGAAGGAAGGTTCCTTTGATCCCACAACTTCTCTATCCCTCTGGGAGCATGGATCATGAAAATGATAAGTCACCGACTTAAGAAAAAAAGAAGTTGTGCATATTGGACCCATTTGTGGGTCCCTAAAGGACACAGTCCTCAGTGTGGATCAACAATGGTAAGGAATGGTCCATTCTCTGAATGGAGGTTGGACAACATACTCTACTACTATCCAAGGATGGGTCCTGAAATTAGTGCAGCCTGGAATGTTCCTAACCATGACCACAGAATATGAGCCCAGACCTACAGGGATGCAGAGGTTACATAGGCTCCTGTGTTGACTATAGGCCCCAGATCAAATTGGTGGGGTTTACAGTTAACAATATTTATATAGTTTATATTTGGGAGATACTGTCATCCCTGATCCAGCTTTCTAGTCATTTTTGCAACTATGACATCTCCCAGATAATAACCTGGGTCCACCTGCATATTAGATGTCAGGCTCAGGCAAAAACTAGTAAACTTATGGGCCCTCTGGAATATACCTAAAGCAGACCTACTAGCTTTTTCCAAAACAGAGACCCCAATCTTCACTTTCAATATTCCAACCTTTAGGTTCATGATTAGTCAACAACTTGTTCTGATTCATACATATATATATATGTATATATGTGTGTGTGTGTTTTCTGCTATATATAAAATATATATATTTAAGTTTCTTTATTGGGGGATTAATGTTTTGCATTTGACAGTAAATACAATAGTTTGTACATGCATAACATTTCTCAGTTTTCCACATAACAATACAACCACGACTAGGTTCTCTGTCATCCTTTTCCAGGACGTGTACTCTCTGCCCCACCCAACCAGAGACTTTAACTTTGGTGCAATACACCGACTCCAGTCTCGATTCTACTTGTGTTTTCTCTTCTGATCTTGTTTTTCAACTTCTGTCTGAGAGTGTGATCATCCCATATTCATCATTCTGTTTCTGACTTATTTCACTTAACATGATTTCTTCAATCTCCATCCAAGATGGGCTGAAAACAGTGAAGTCACCATTTTTAATAGCTGAGTAGTATTCCATTGTGTATATATAGCACAACTTGCTCAGCCACTCATCTGTTGTTGGACACCTGGGTTGCTTTCAGGTTTTGGCTATTACAAATTGTGCTGCTGTGAACATAGGTATACACAAATCTTTTTGGATGGTTGTATTGAGTTCATTAGGATATATGCCCAGGAGAGTAATTGCAGGATCATAGGGCAGGTCTATTTCTAGCCTTCTGATATTTCTCCAGACTGCTCTCCACAGGCTAATTTACATTCCCACCAGCTGTGAAGGAGGGTTCCTTTGACCCCACAACTTCTCCAGGATTTGTTGATGCTAACCTTTTCTGATGTATGACATTCTCACAGGAGTGAAGCGGTATCTCATTGTTGTCTTTATTTGCATTTCTCTGACAATCAAAGACTTGGAGCATTTTTTCTTGTGCTTCTCCACCTTTTAGGTCTCTTCTGTGGTGAATATTCTGTCCATGTTCTCTCCCCATTTTTGATGGGGTCATTTGTTTTTTTGTTCTTGAGTTTGGCAAGCTCTTTATATATTTTGGTTATTGAACTCTTGTCGGAAGTATGGCATGTAAAGATCTCCCACACTGTGAGGGGTCACTTTGTTTGGGTATTGGTATCTTTTGCTGTGCAGAAGCTTTTCAATTTGATGAAGTCCCATAAGTTTATATTAACTTAGTCTTATTTGTAATTGGATTTGTTTCACTGAAAATGAAACAAATTTATGCTGAAAAGAGTTCTGCCATATTTTCCTCTAACTGTCTGATAGTTTCTGGTCTAACATCCAAGTCCTTGATCCACTTGGAATTTACTTTTGTGTTTGGTGAAATGTAGTGGTTCAGTTTCATTCTTCTGCATGTTTCAACCTATTTTTTCCAACACCATTTGTTGAAGAGACTCTGCATTCCTCATTTAATAGCCTGGGCACCTTTGTCCATAGGTGTGGGGGCTTACTTCTGGCTCTCAATTCTATTCCACTGGTCAATGTGTCTATTCATGTTCCAGTCCCAAGCAGTTTTGATAACAATGGCCCTATAGTAGAATTTGAAATCTGGGAGTGTGATGCCTCCAGTTCTGTTCTTTCTTCTCAAGATTGTTTTGGCAATTCTAGGTATTTTCTGGTTCCAGATTAACATTTGTAGCATTTGTTCTATTCCCCTAAAAATTTGGTTGGGATCTTGATGGGGGTAGCATTAAATTTGTGTATGGCTCTACGTAGTATATTCATTTTAATGATGTCAATTCTTCTAACCCATGAACATGGAATATCTTTCCATTTCATTGTGTCTTTTTCCATTTCCTTGAGTAGTGACTCATAATTTTCAGTATACAAGTCTTTCCCTTCTATGGATAGGTTTATTCCTAGATATTTTATTGTTCTGCTATATATCTTATCTATTTTTCAGCCACCAGCTTCCAGATGACACCATGAAGCCAACCTAATTTCCCTGGGCAGATGACCTCACCAATGTGTCTTGGAGCCCATCTCCAGATCCCTGGCCCACTAGGGAAGGAGAGAGAAAGGCTGGGAGTATGAATAGAACTGCCAATGCCCATGGTCAGCGGGGGAGCAATTACAGATGCCAGACCTTCCATCTTCTGCACCCTGTAATGATCCTGGGTCCATACTCTCAGAGGGATAAAGAATAAGGAAGCTATTAAGGGAGGGGATTGGATATGGAGCTCTGGGGGGTGGGAATTGTGTGGAAATGTACTGCTCTCATAGTCTTGTCATTATTTCCATTTTATAAATAAAAATTAAAAGAAAAGAAGTTGTGGTATATGTACATGATGGAATATGATTCTTCTATGAGAAAATATGAAATCTTTCCCTTTGTTACAGCATGGATGGAAGTGGTGGGGGTCATGTTAATTAAAATAGCTTCAAAGGAGGCCAAATATCACTTTATCTCTTTTATGGGTGAGCTATAAAGAAACAAAGTAAAGAAATAGAGAAGTCAGAGGAAATTAGGTCTTTAGATTCTGACTGCAGAACTGATGTCACAGAAGGAGGAATGTAGAGGGGTTTGTAATGGTGGTTTAGTAGGCTTTGATGGAGGGTTATTAGTATTGATACTGTGGTCCTAGGTATGATATGGAAACACACATAAGGAAGAAGTATGATACTATATCCCTAAACACAGTGCCTTGTATGTTAATGTTACCTCAGATTTTTCATAAAAATATTTTTTTATTAATTAATGAGAGAGAGATAGTTGAGAAGTGAGAGACAATCAGAACATCACTCTGGCACATGCAATGTCAGCGATCAAACTCAGATTCTCATGTCTGAACTACTTCCTGGGGCACCACCCCAAAAAAATTAAAACATAACTAGAGCAAACGTGCGAAAATGATAACCAAATTGACTTTCAGATTCTGAAAAATATGGTGATTAAAATATGAGTAGAAATGGGACAGGAAGGGGACAAGAAGAGGCATCTCTTCTGTGTATAATGGCATTGGAACTTTGGTGGTACGAAACTATATTCCTATTTTTTAAAAACATTTAAACCAAATGTCAAATAAAAAAAAAATCTAGGAGCCAAGTGGCTGAGCACTTGGTTGAGTGCACACATTACAGTGCATAAGGACCTGGGTTCCAGCTCCTAGTCCCCACATACAAGGAGGAAGTTTCACAAGTGGTGAAGCAGAGCTAAAATTTTCTATTTCCCTCTGTCTCTTCCATCCCTTTCAATTTCTCTGCCTCTATCAAAAAAATAAATAAATAGTAAAAAATAATAAATGAAATCCAAGGCACTAGACAAAGTTCTTATTTTAATATTGAGAAAGACCAAAAATAGGGAATATTTTTAAAGACAGTGTTTTTTAAAAAATATTTTTACTTCTTTTTACTTTATTGGATAGAGAAAGAGAAATTGAGAAGGAAAGGGAAGATGGAGAGTGGAAGAGAAATAGAGATACCTGCAGCACTGCTCCACTGCTTGTGAAACTTTTCCACTGCTTGTAAAGCTTCCCTCCTGCACAAGGGGACTGGAGACTTGAACCTAGGTCCTTGCTTACTGTAATGTATGCACTCAACTGGTTATTCTACTGCCCTGTATCTTATATGTTAATTCTTTGTTGCTTTCTGACATTGAAAGCATATATTTCCAATTTTACTACATTTATATTAATTTTATTCATAGTTGTGTTATGTGGAATAGAGATCCTTAATCTTATTTTCTTATATTTATTTATTTATTTATTTATTTATTTATCAAAGCACTGTTCAGCTCAGGCTTATGGTGATATGGGGAGTTGAACTTGGGACCTCAGAGTTTTGGGCATGAGAGTCTGTTTGCATAACTATTACACTATCTCCCTCACCCCCAAATATTACATCTTTTAAAAAATATTAGTGTCGGGAGTCAGGCGTTAGTGCAGCAGGTTAAGTGCATATGGCTCAAAGCGCAAGGATCCCGTTTCAAGCCCCCCCGGCTCCCCACATGCAGGGGGCTTGCTTCACAAGCGATGAAGCAGAACTGCAGGTTTCTTTCTCTCCCCCTCTCTGTTTTCCCCTCCTCTCTCCATTTCTCTCTCTCCTACCCAACAATAATGACATCAATAACAACAACAATAATAACTACAACAATAAAACAAAAAGGGCAACAGAAAGGAAAATAAATAAATAAATACAATAGTTAAAAAATATTAGTGTCAGGAGACATCTCAGCCAGTAGAGCACATACTTTGTCATGAATAAGGGCCTGGGTTCAAACCTCCAAAACCTTGCATGGCACCAAGGGATAAGCTCCATGAATGATGGAGCAGAGTTGTTCTGTGATGTCTCTCTTTTTTTCCTCTCTCTCCCTCTCTGTTTCTTTCTAACTGAAAATGAGAAAACAAGTCTATAGTAAGCAGTGGAATTATGAAAGCAAGCATGATGCCCCAGATACATATCACATTTCATATGAAGTAGGAGAGAGAGGCTATGGGTAGATAACATAGTTGTTATGCAAACAGACTCATGCCGGAGGCATAATGATTGGGGGAGATAGCATAATTGTTATGCAGAAAGACTTTCATGCTTGAGGCTCCAAGACGTGGTTCAGTCCCCTGCACCAGGGCTGATTAGTGCTCTGGTAAAAAAAATGAAGTAGGAGATAGATAGATAGATAGATAGATAGATAGATAGATAGATAGATAGATAGATATAGAGAGAAACAGCACTGAACTTCTTCTGGTGTTGAAGAACTCTCATGTGGTATACCAGAGCCTGAAAACTGGGTACCTTCCCAGGTGAGTTATCTCATAAGCCCAAGAACTGCATTAATAATATTATTATTTAAAAATTAAAAAAATATTATTTATTCTTTTTTGTTGCCCTTGTTGTTTTATTGTTGTAGTTATTGTTGTTGTTATTGATGTCATATTGATAGGAGAGAGAGAAATGGAGAGAGGAAGGGAAGACAGAGAGGGGGAGAGAAAGATAGACACCTGCAGTCCTGCTTCACCACTTGTGAAGCGACCCTCCTGCAGGTGGGGAGCTGGGGGCTTTAACCGGGATCCTTATACCCGTCCTTGCGCTTTGAGCCATGTGTGCTTAACACGTTGCACTAGCACCCGACTCCCATAATATTATTATTTTTTTAAACCAGATCATTGTTTAGTTCTTGCATATGATCATGCAGGGGACTGAACCTGAGTCTTTTGGAGCCTCAAGCATGAAAGTCTTTCTGCATGACAATTATGCTATTTTCCCCATTTGTTGCTCTACTTTTTACCATTATTTTGAGTTCCAGGGTCAACGTATTTCAACTTTGACATATTGAAGTTCCATAGTACCACAACTTGCAATGATTAAACATCATCATAAAATATGGTGTGTACACACACACACACACACACACACACACACACACACACACACACACTGTTATTTTATTCAACCTTAAAAAGGAAGGAAATTCTCACACCATGTGTATAAGCTTTAAGAATATAATGTTCAATAAAATAGGTCAATCACAGAAAGACAAATACAGTATGATTCTACTTATATAAGATAATCAAACACATAGAAGGCAGAAGTAGATTTCTTGTTCCAGGAAATGAGATGGGTTTTCAGTGGATACAGAGTTTCAATGATGCAAAATGAAACGTTCTAGAGAAGGATGGTGGTGACTATGACACAACATGAATTTTTATTTTATTTTTTATTGGGGGATTATGCATGAATTTTTATTTTATTTTTACTGGGGGATTAAAAATTAGTTAATTTTGAATAGAGGCAGGGAGAAATTGAAAGGGCAAACAGAGATGGAGAGGGAGAAAAAGAGACCCGAAATACTGCTTCACTGCTCATGAAGCTTTCCCCTTGCAGGTGAGTACCAAGGACTTAAACCTGCACATTGTAATGTGCATTTAACTGGGTTTGCCACCACACAGCCCCAGCCGCAGCCCCATCCTCATACATGTACTTAAAAAAATTATTTACTGCTCAGGATGTGGTACAGTAAGCCAAGTGCCTGACTTATAATCACGAGGTCCTGAGTTTGATTCCTGGTATCACATACATCACAGTGATGCTCTGGTTCTTGCTATCATTGATAAATAAACAACTGAATACATCTTTTTTATTTAAATATTTACTTCTTTGTCAATTAATGAGAGAAAAAGAGAGAGTCAGAACATCATTCTTCCACATGTGGTGACAGGAAATAAGCCTAGGACCTCATGATAAGTCCAACACCTTATCCACTTGCACCACCTCCTGGGCTTACAGTGTAAGTGTACTTAATATACTGAACTCTGCACTTAAAAAATGGTTAAGTTGATAAATTTTATACTTCTTAATAACAATCAACATTTTTATTAGTTATTTGATAATGTTTGACAAGATTGTATACAACAATTAGTAAATCCTGGGATCCTAGGAACATACCCAAAATAGACTTCCTAGCTTCTTTCCACCAAAGGATCCCGATTTTCATCTACACTATCTCTACTTTTTAATTCCTGTTTAGTAAAAATTTTGTCATGATTTATATATTACTGATTTTTAGCCACAAAGTTGTAGGTGCTACTGTGATTCCATGTGGAAATCCTTGGAAAGATGATTTCACCAATGTGTCCCAGGACCTCACCACTAGGGAAAGATACAGACAGACTGGGGGTATGGATCAACCCACCAATGTCCATATCCGGTGGAGAAGCAATTATGGAAGTCAGAACTTCTTCCTTCTGCATACCTAAAATAATTTTGTTCTATACTCCCAGAAGATGGAAATGGTAGGGGGAAGATGACCAGAGGGCTCTGAACTCCAGTTCCACTGGGACCTGGATCTTTGTGACAAAAAAACTTTTGTTTTTGCACCATCACCAGGACCTAGAACTTTTGTGACCAGAAATCTTTTTTTATCACTGAGAGGGAAGAGAATCTGGAGAGCATCTGAGGAACTCAGGCACTATTTCTGTTATTTGAGAGGGAGGAGGAGAAAAGGATACTTGGAAGTGGTAAATAGGTGTAGGTGTGACTTAGACAGGAAGTGAAGGCAGACTCAAGGAAGACTAGTCCAGAAATGAGTGCAGCCTACAGTGTTCCCAGATGTAGCCATATACTACAAACTCAGACTGACATGGACTCAGAAGTTATATATATTACTGTGCTAAATATGCATATGAATGGCATGAGTCAGACTGATGTGGTAAACAGTTAATTGTATTTGTATATTTTCTTCAAGTTTGGGAGCTACTCTCTGTCCTAATCCAGCTTTCTAGTTCTGTTCTTAACTCTGACATCTTTCCAGACAATATTTTTATTTTTAGTCCACCTCCATGTTAACTATCAAACTCAGGCAAAAATCACTAATTTCATAGGCCCCTAGAAACATACCTAAAATAGACTTCTTAGCTTCTTACCA
Source organism: Erinaceus europaeus (assembly GCF_950295315.1). Taxonomy (NCBI): domain Eukaryota; kingdom Metazoa; phylum Chordata; class Mammalia; order Eulipotyphla; family Erinaceidae; genus Erinaceus; species Erinaceus europaeus. The sequence goes on along the minus strand of NC_080185.1, from coordinate 72,995,460 downwards.
CCCTCTTGTTCCTATTTTCACCTGCTCTATTCACGCTTTTTGGTTCCTACTTATTAAACATTTTGTCCTATCTCATAACTTACTGCTTTTCAGACACCAAGTTGCAGGTGCTACTATGATTCTATCCTGAACTCCATGGCAGATTACCCCACCAGTGTGTCCTGGAACCTCATCTCTCCAGAGTGCTATCCCACTAGGGAAAGATAGAAACAGACTGGGAGTATGGATCAACCTGCCAATGCCCATGTCCAGCAGAGAAGCAATTACATACTCCCAGAGGGAGAGAAATGTTAGGAGAAGATGACAAGAGGGCTCTGAAACACAATTTCATTAGGACCTAGACAGAGAAGAGGGAAAAAAAAAAAAAGGAAAGTCATTCAGAAGTAGTAATGGTGTAGGTATGCCTTAAAAAAGGAGAGAATGCATACAGAACAAAAAAGGAAAACATGTAGATAGATTGTTATAGAAATAATAGTCAACCCATATATGTGATCTTGGGAGAATCACTGCAGTTTCCAGTGGAGTGAATGAAGATCCCTCTGGTGGAGGGATCAGTGTAGAACTTTACCCTTTTTTTAAAAAAAAAATTTGTAATAAGTGTGTATGTGTGTGTGTGCGCACGCACGCATGTTTACATGTAAAAAGGAAGTGAAGAAGGGGCCTTGGAAATGGATAAAAATGGACATCAGATAAAAAAATAATATTGTGCCCTTTAGGACAAAATGGATGGAAATGGAAGTGATTTATCTTTTTAAAAAATATATCAATATTGTGGGACCTAGTGTGGGTTGTATTGTTATATGGAAAACTGGGAGATGTTATGCATGTACAGACTACTGTATTTACTGTAGAATGTAAAACATTAATTCCTCAATAAAGAAATTTAAAAAATGCAAAGGATCTGAATTAGCAAAGACAGAGTTGAGAAAGACCAAAAAAGTTGGAGGTGCCATCCCAATTTCAAAGTTTGCTATAAGGCTACGGTAGCATAGCATGATATGCACATAAAGAAAGAAAAACAGATCAAAGAAACATATCAAGAAAAACAGAGTAGAGGGGGCCGGGTAGTAGCACACTGGGTTAAGTGCACATAAAAAATAAAAATATATATCAATATTACACACACATCAAGGAATTTTTAAATTAATTTTGGATAGAGAGAGAGAAAATGAGAGGGAAGGAGGAGACAGAGAACAGGAGATAGAGAGAGAGAGAGAGAGAAAGAGAGAGAGAGAGACCTGCATCACTGTTTTACTGCTTGTGAAGTATCCTCCTGTTGGTTGAGACCATTGGCTTGAACCTGGGTTCTTGTGCACTTTTATGTGTGTGCTCAACTAGGTGTGCAACCACCCGGCCCTTTAATTCATTTTCTTTTTATCTCTTTACTGGAAATAATAATTTGCAAGATAGCTCTTGTAACATGAGTACAATTCCATTTTTGACAGGACAGAGAGGAATTGAGAGGAAAGAGAGACGGACAGCAGGAGAGAGCACTATTTTACCTCTCATGAAGCCTTTCCTCCTGAAGATGGGCACCAGGGATTTGAGCTGGGGTCCCTGTACATGATAACATTTTCTCAGCTAGGTGCACCACTGCTTGACCCATAAGCACAGCTTCTTATCTCCTCATGATAGGTGTCTGCACACCATTCTCACCACCAAACGAAGCTTTCCTCCACCATCATGTCTTCTTAACCCCCTCTGTACTCCTCACTGTAATGCCCTTTGTTCTGTTACAATAGAATACAGCCAGTATAAATTTCATCCTGTGTTTTCTCGTCGTTAAAAATAATCTGTTTATTGAATAGAGATGAAGAAAAATTAAGAGGGAAGGGGGGATAGAGAGGGAGAGAGAAAAAGAGACACCTGCAGCAGCACTGCTTCACCCTTGTGAAGCTTCCTCCCTGCAGGTGAAGATTGGGGACTTGAACCCTAGTCTTTGTACATTGTAACATGTGCACTCATCTGGGTATGCTACCACCCAGACCCTTTATTTCTTAAGCTCCATAGTAATTTTAAAATAAAAAAAATTCTCATGTGATTTTGGTTGGAGATTAAACAAATGAGTTTATTACACTGCAGTTATTTAGATACAGCAAAATAGGCAATGGAACAGAGATAGGTTAGTCATGATGGCCAGAGAGCCAGGAGTCTTTTAAGCTAAACTTACCAGAGTTTGGCTACACGTGTTCAGGTCCCAGGGGGAAAGTGGCATGATTTTCTAGGAGGAGAACACGCAGGAACAGTGAACTGCAGCTGAGTTTGCATGAACAGAAAGGGCATTTCAAGCAGATACGTGCTTAAATAACTTCCAACATACCCACAATTCCTTGTGAGTTTGCATTAGCTGTGTGATAATTATATTCGTCAGCTGTGATAATTACATTTGTGTCCCAACACAGTTCCACCTATTAATGGTGGTAGCCAACACTTCTGGTCCTTCTGGTTTATGTAATTTAACATACTTCTTTCAAGTTCCTTCCAAGATGTGGCAAAAGAGATTTTTTGTCATTTCTTACAGCTGACTAGTACTCCATTACATATAACACACATTCATTTTCTTTCTATTTTTGTGATTAAGATTCTATTTTATTTTATTTATTAATTTATTACTTATTTATATCATTTTATTGAGTGCTTAATGGTTTACAGTACAGTTGTTGACCAAGGGTAGAATTTCTTATCCCCTTGTGATTGGTGTCTACAAATGCTTTTATCCTCAACTTAGGTCTATATTCAACATTATGCCCCAGGACAACAATGTCCTCTCCATCCCCTTTCTCCCTCTCCTTTCCCAGACTCTTTTTCTTTTTTTTTTTTATTTTCTTTTTTTTCTATTTTTCCCTTTTGTTGCCCTTGATGTTTTCTATTGTTGTAGTTATTATTATTATTTTTTAATTATTTATTTTTTTATTTAAGAAAGGATTAATTAACAAAACCATAGGGTAGGAGGGGTACAACTCCACACAATTCCCACCACCCAATCTCCATATCCCACCCCCTCCCCTGATAGCTTTCCCATTCTCTATCCCTCTGGGAGCATGGACCCAGGGTCATTGTGGGTTGCAGAAGGTAGAAGGTCTGGCTTCTGTAATTGCTTCCCCGCTGAACATGGGCGTTGACTGGTCGGTCCATACTCCCAGTCTGCCTCTCTCTTTCCCTAGTTTTTTTTTTTTTTTTTTTTTTTTACCAGAGCACTGCTCAGCTCTGGTTTATGCTGGTGCAGGGGATTGAACCTGGGACTTTGGAGCCTCAGGCACGAGAATCTCTTTGCATAACCATTATGCTGTCTACCCCTGCCCACTCTCTCTTTCCCTAGTAGGGTGGGTCTCTGGGGAAGCTGAGCTCCAGGACATATTGATGGGGTCTTCAATCCAGGGAAGTCTGGCCGGCATCCTGATGACACCTGGAACCTGGTGACTGAAAAGAGAGTTAACATACAAAGCCAAACAAATTGTTGAGCAATCATGGACCCAAAGCTTGGAAAAGTGGAGAGGAAGTATTAGGGAGGTACTCACTGCAAACTCTAGTATACTTCTGCTTTCTTACTTTGGTGCCATACTCCAAACTCAGTCAATTTCTGCTTTGCGTTTCTACTTCTTCTTCCTTTTTTTTTTTTTTTTTTACATGCATAACATTCCCCAGATTCCCATTTAACAATACAACCCCCACTATTTCATTCATCATTTTTCATGGACCTGTATTCTCCCCACCCACCCACTCACCCCAGAGTCTTTTACTTTGGTGCAATACACTTCAAGTTTCAATTTGTGTTTTCCCTTTATGTCCTTGTTTCTTAAGTTCCACCTGTGGGTGAGCTCATCCAGTATTTATCCTTCTTCTTTTGGTTTATCTCACTTAGCATGATTCTTTCAAGTCCTATCCAAGATGAGACAAACGAGATAATTTTACATTTTTAACAGCTGAGTAATATATATAACTAATTATAAATATATGTATTAATAACAACTTAATTATTATTTTTTTACCAGAGCACTGTTCATATCTAACTTATGGTGATGTATGGTAACATTTGTGCTCTACTGAGTGTGCCACATTCTGACTCCACTTCAAATTTCTTTTTTTTTTTTTTTTCCAATTTTTACTTATAAAAAGGAAATACCGACAAAAACCATAGGATAAGAGGAGTACAATTCCACACACTTCCCACCACCAGAACTCCATATCCCATCCCTCCCCTGATAGCTTTCCTATTCTTTATCTCTCTGGAACTATGGATCCAGGGTCATTATAGGGTGCAGACGGTAGAAGGTCTGACTTCTTTTTCTTTTTTTTTTTTTTTTGCCCTTTTTTAATTTCTTTATTGGGGAATTAATGTTTTACATTCAACAGTAAATACAATAGTTTGTACATGCATAACATTCCCCAGTTTCCCATTTAACAATACAACCCCTACTATGTCATTTATCATCCTTCATGGACCTGTATTCTCCCCATCAAAGGTCTGACTTCTTTAATTGCTTCCCCACTGAACATGGGTATTGACAGGTGGATCCATACTCCTAGCCTGTCTCTCTTTTTCCCTAATGAGGCGGGGCTCTGGGAAGCAGGGCTCCAGGACACACTGTTGGGGTTGCCTGCCCAGGGAAGTACAGTTAGCATCTGGAACCTGGTGGCTGAAAAAAGAGTTAACATATAAAGCCAAACAAGTTGTTGACTAATCATGAACCTAGAGGCTGGAATATTGTACATGAAGATTTGGGGGTCTCCATTTTATAGATAGTAGGCCTCTTTTAGTTATATTCAAAGGGCCCATGACTATACTAGTTTGTTTTCCTGAGCCTGAAATCTGATATGCAGGTAGAGCCAAGTTATTATCTAGGGAGATGATGTCTTGGCTGGAAAAAGGACGAGAAAGCTGGATTAGGGAAGAGTGTAGCTCCCAAATATGGGAAAGGTATATAAATACTGTTGATCATAAACCCCATCGATTTGATATGATCTGGGGCCCATATTCAGCTTAGGAGCCTATGTGACTTCTGCATCCCTGTAGAACTGAGCTCACATTCTGAGGTCATTAGTAGGAACATTTTAAGCTGCCTCAATTTCAGGACCCATCTTCCTCAGGTGGAAGGAACATAGAGTATGTTGTTCAGCCTCCCTTTGGAGGATGGAATATTCTCTACCATAGTTGATCCATGTTGAGGGCAAGGTCCTATGGGGGTCCACAAAAGGGTTTATTGTGTTGTTCCTGATGGGGATGACTGGTAACAATGGAGAGTGGGATTTATTCAAGGTCTAGGCCTGTTTGGGGATCTCAGGACTCCCCAAATAGGGCTCCAGCTGATGGGGTGGCCTGATAATGACTAAAGAGTCATCATTAAAGTATGCCAGTCTCTTGCCCTTATTCAGCTTTTGCAGCCCTTACTTTGATAAAGTTAGGTTTGGAGTGACTGAGGGAAGTGTAATAGGAAGTAGGTGTGGCGGGTATCTAAGTAGACACTATTTCATTAGGTACTTTATGGTGTCTTTTTAGGTCTTTCTACATTCTTGCTGCATATACTGACTCATTGCAGAATATTTTGCACTTTTGCTTTCAGGTATATATTTTGCCCTAATTTATGGATACATGTGAACATATACTCTATCTCATGGGACCGGGTCTATATCTAGGTTTTGAGACTTTGTTAGGAAGTGAACCACCTGGAATGTAATTAGAGAATCCTATGAAAGGAAAGGTCTCACCTGAGTAATGAGGCTGAAGGGTGACATTCTATGCCTCACATCTCTGGACACAGTCTGAAGTGAAGCATGCTCTAGGTGGTACTCATTGCATTGATTAAGTTGGGATAAGCAGATGCTATATCATTTGATATGAACTGAGAGAAGCATGCAGGAAAGTGAGCCCCACCCTAGAGGTTGCAGGACTGGGGGAAATATAGGCTCTATAGAGGAATTGGGAGATTCCTGCTGTCTTAGGATTTAAGAAAGCAATAGATAGTTATTGCTGTAATCAAATTATTTGGCAACTGGATTAACTTTGAAAATCCCATTGTTAGGATTTGCTGTATCATACACAACATCACTATAATTTGTGCCCTTTGACATTATTTGTATATAGCTGTGTCTAATAGAGTAACACCACCGGTTGCTTTTGTGTCCCTGGTCTAAGCTTTTAGGAGAGTGAACATTTCAAAGACTCAGCCTATGGTCTGTGCATTAAAAAGTTTGAGACATTCAATCAATTTTTCCACTTTCATAGTAATTAAATAGTGATTTATATGACTACAGGTTAATAGGAGCGTACATAAACACTATTCTCACCACCAAAAGACTGTTTCTCATCGCATCCTTCCCCCCCTCCTCCCAGTGAAGCCCAACATACACCCTCACCCTCCACCCAGAGATTTTACTTTGGTGCTCTACTCCTTCAAATTTCTTTTTTTTTAAAGTATTTTATTTATTTATTCATGAGAAAGATAGGAGGAGAGAGAAAGAACCAGATATCACTCTGGTACATGTGTTGCCAGGGATTGAACTCAGCACCTCATGCTTGAGAGTCCATTGCTTTATCCTCTGCACCACCTCCTGGACCACTCCTTCAAATTTCTTAACCACTTATCTGTTGGACATTTGGGTCGTTTCCAAAATTAGGTAGTATTAACAATGATGTTATGAATACAGGTGTACATAGATATATTTATTTGGGTAGGTGTATACCTGTGTGTTTTGGAAACCCCTAGGAGAGGAGTTGCTAAATTATATAGTTTGTTCATTTCTTGTGTTCTGAGGACTCTCCAGACTGTTTTCCACAGGTACAGAAACAATGTACATTCCAATCAACAGTGTATAATTTTTTTTGTGATTCTTTTTTTTCTTTTTTTAAATCATAGCATTGTTCAGCTCTGGTTTATGCAGAATTGAATTTGGGACTTTAGATATTTAGGTATAAGAGTCTCTTTGCATAACCACTATCTACCTATGCTCTAGAAAGATTATTTTCTCCTCATAACTTCACCAGCATTTGTTGTTTCTGTTCATATTAATGTATGACATTTTCACAAGTGTGAGGTGGTAGCTCATTGTTACTGTAATTTGCATTTTCACGATAGTCAGTGACTTTGAGCATTATTTCATATGTTTTTTTTCACCTAAATATCTTTTTTAAATTTATTTTTATTAGTAATTTAGTAATGACTGACAAGACTGTGGGATAAAAGTGGTACAATTTTATACGATTCCCACCACAGGTTTCCTTCCGTATCCCATCCCTTCCATTGTAAGGTTCCCTACTCTTTATACTTGTGTGAATATGGATCAAAGATCTTTAGGGGGTACGGGTGAGAGGTCTGGCTTCTGTAATTGCTTCTGTGCTAGACATGGGCATTGGTGGGTTTATCCATACCCCTAACCCATTTCTATCTTTCCCTAGTGGGGTAAGGCTCTGGGGAGGTGGTGTTCCAGGACACATTGCCCAGGGAAGCCAGGTTGGCATCATGGTAGCATCTACAACTTGGTGACTGAAAAGCATTAAGAAATAAAACAGAGGGAGTCGGGCAGGTGCACGAAGTGCAAGGACCAGCGTAAGGATCCCGGTCGAGCCCCTGGCTCCCTACCTGCAGGGCAGTCGCTTCACAGGCAGTGAAGCAGGCCTGCAGGTTTCTATCTTTCTCTCCCCCTCTCTGTCTTCCCCTCCTCTCTATTTCTCTCTATCCTATCTAACAATGACGACATCAATAATAACTACAACAACAATAAAAAACAAGGGCAACAAAAGGGAAAATAAATAAATATAATAAAATATTTTTTAAAAAGGAAATGAAACAGAATTATTTGTTTAATAATCAGGAATATAAAAGTAAGAATATATCAGATGAGATTTGGGGTCTTCATATTGTAAGAGGCTACAAAGTCTATTTTAAGTATAGTCCAAAGGGCCTGCGACATTTTTGCTTGGGCACAACAGCTAACTTGCAGGTGGGCTAAAAGTATTGTCAGGGAAGATGGTATCAGAGTTAGGAGTAGGACTATAAATCTGGATCAGGGCAGAGAGTAACTCCTAAACATGTGAAAAGTACATAAATACCATTAACTATAAACCCCATCAATCTGACCTAGGGCCCATGTCTGTTCATATTTAGCACAGGAGCCTGTATAACTTCTGCATCCCTGTCAGTATGAACTCAAATTCCATGGTCATAGCTAGGAACATTCTAGGCCGCACTCATTCCAGGATCAGTCTTCCTCAAGTAGCAGAGTGTGTTGACCCAGCCTCCCTTTAGAGAGTGGGACAATTTCCACCACTACTATTCTACATTGAGGGGAAGGTCCTATAGAGGCCCACAAGAGAGTTTATGATGTTGTTCCTGATGGTCATCTAAATATCTTCTTTGGGGTCAGATGTTGACTCACTTATTTACAATGTGCAAGGGCCCAGGTTCAAGTTCCTGGATATGTTTATCCAGTACTGGGAAAACAGTCAGATGACAACCAGGCATTAAGTGATCCATATTCAGAGGAGCTATCAGAGGAAGAATTTAGAAAACACATTGTCAGGAATTTAGAAGAAATACAGAGCTCTCAATCTAATATGGATAAATGGATTAAGAAAAAATATGTATCTTCAAAGATTTACTTGATAGGAAATAGAATAAGTCAAGGAAATTAGTTTACCCATGTAGAAGAAAGAACATCAGGAATAGGACACAAATGACCATACTCTGACTTCAAAGTTGAAGGAGATACAAAGTTTAGGAAAAATGAAAGAACTCTTTGAGAGACTGAAAACTCCATTAGGAAAGCAAATATCATAATTATAGGGATTTCTGAAAGAGAAAAGAGAAAGAACAGAGCAGGAATTATAATAAAAGAAATAATAGTGGAAAAATTTCCAAATCTGGCATATGGTCAGGATGTAAATGTTCAGGAAGCAGATAGAATTACCAAATTCCTGAACACAAATAGGCCTATACCAAGACACATCTCTGTAACATTATCAAAAATCAAGACACAGAAAAAAATTGCAAGCTTCCAGAGAAAAGAGGAGAGTGACTTATAATAATTTATTTGTTTATTCAATTATTGGATAGAGTTGGAGAAATATTGAGAGTAAAGGATGAAAGAGAGATGGATAGATGGAGACACACCTGCCACACATACCACTTGTGAAGCTTTCCCCATGCAGGTAGGGGACTGGAGCTTGAACTCAGTTCCTTGTGCTTTGTAGCATTTGTCCATAATTGGTGCACCACCACTAGCCCCAAGAAAGTGATGTATAAAAGCAGCATAGTGAGATTTGCATCATATTTTTCAGCAGGAACCATGGAGGCTAGGAGAGAGTGGGATGATATCCTCGAGGTGTTAAAAGACAACGGTTGTGGGGTGTGGACAGTGGTGCGTCTGGTTAAGTATATATATCACCATGCTCAAGGACCCAAGTATAAGCTCCTGCTCCCCACCTACAGGGGGCACTTCACTAGCAGTGAAACAGGTCTGATGGGGTCTTTTCCCCTTTCTATCTCTCCTCCCCCTCTCAATTTCTTTATCCTGTCAAATAAAATACACACACACACAAAAAAGGACAACAACTGCTAGCTGTGTATACCTTTCTCTGCAAGACTGAAGACCCCACCAATGTGCCCTGGAGCTCCGCTTCCCCAGAAACCCACCCTACTAGGGAAAGAGAGAGGCAGACTGGGAGTATGGACCGACCAGTCAACGCTCATGTTCAGCGGGGAAGCAATTACAGAAACCAGACCTTCTACCTTCTGCAACCCACAATGACCCTGGGTCCATGCTCCCAGAGGGATAGAGAATGGGAAAGCTATCAGGGGAGGGGGTGGGAAATGGAGATTGGGTGGTGGGAATTGTGTGGAGTTGTACCCCTCCTACCCTATGGTTTTGTTAATTAATCCTTTCTTAAATAAAAAAAAATGAAGCTGCAGTCAAAACAATACCAGACATACAAAAACTGAAGGAGTTTGCCTTGACCAAACCTGCCTTACAAGAGTTACTGAAAGGAGCTCCACAGGGAAAGAATCAAGCAACTTTTAACTCCCAACAAGGTGATACACATTAAAACAGACCCAGAAGGGACCTGGTGGTGGCATACTTGGTTGAGCACACATGTTACAGTGCTCAAGGGCCCGGATTCAAGCCCCTGGTCCCCACCTGCAGAGGGAAAGCTTTGCAAGTGGTGAATGTGTGCTGTAGGTGTCTCTCTGTCTCTCTCCCCCTCTATCTCCCCTAGTCTCTTGATTTCTGCCTGTCTCTATCCAATAAAGATAATAAAAAAATAAATAAATAACAGACCCAGAAACACAAGTCACAGAAATATGGAACAACTGACATTAAAGTATGAAATGGGAGGAAGAAATAAATAGATGCTGTTCTAGCAAAGAATGGTGAGACAAGAACATTTTTTAAAGATTCTCTTAGATGCATTTATATACAATACACTTACATAGAATATATATTTGATAATTCTGTATATAGCCCATTTACTTGCATATAATCCTTTGTGTCTTTTTAAAAGATGTAATTCTCAGGGGCCTGGGCGGCGGTGCACCGGGATAAATGCATATAGTACAAAGTGCAAAGATCCCGGCTTGCACTGGGATAAGTGCACATAGTACATAGTGCAAAGATCCCGGCTCCCTACCTGCAGAGGATTTGCTTCACAAGAGGGGAAGCAGGTCTACAGGTGTCTTTATGTCTTTCTTTCTTTCTTTCTCTCTCTGTCTTTTTTTTTTTTACTGTAGTAGTTATTATTGTAGTTGTTATTGATGTCGTTGTTAGATAGGACAGAGAGAAATGGAGAGAGGAGGGGAAGACAGAGAGGGGGAGAGAAAGAGAGACACCTGCAGACTTGCTTCACCGCTGTGAAGCAACTCCCCTGCCAGGGGCTGGAACTGGGATCCTTACGCAGGTCGTTGCACCACCTGCGCTTAATCCACTGAGCTACTTCCCGGCTCCCATCTTTACGTCTTTCTTTCTTTCTTCCTCTCCCCTCTCAATTTCTCTCTGTCCTATTGAATAAAAAAATGAAAAATTGCCTCCAGGAGCAGTGGATTCATAATGCAGGCACTGAGTCCCAGCGATAACCCTGGAGACCAAAAAAAAAAAAAAAAAAAAAAGATGTAATTCTCTAATACTTTTAAATCTTTGGTACATCTTTCTCTTTGCTTTTCTCCTTGTAAGCTGTATGTAATACATTGAGTTTCTTTAATTTGATGTTTATTTATTAAAGGGTTCTACCAGTACTAGTTCTTATTAATTTCTTTATTTTGACTAACTCCCACCTCCAGATACCTGCCTATCTCTTCCTTTAGCATTCACACTTTTATTTGCCATGTTTCTTCCTACATGATTTAAAATACAAACCCACTGCTCCTAGAGGCTGTTTTTCCCCATTTTGTTGCCTTTGTTGTTGTTGTTATTGTTGCTGTTGTTGTTGGATAGGACAGAGAGACATCGAGAGAAGAGGAGAAGACAGAGAGGGGAAGAGAAAGATAGATACCTGCAGACTTGCTTCACTGCTCATGAAGCGACCCCCCTGCCAGTGGGGAGACCGGGCGCAAACTGGAATCCTTGCTCAGGTCCTTGTGCTTAGCATCATGTGCACTTAAGCCACTGTGCTACCGCCCGCACATTTAGTTGTTTTTTTATAAAAGAGAAAAGAAGACCTGAGCACTGCTTATCTCTGGCAAGAAATGAAACCTGGGCCCTCAGGCATGCAAGTCATGAGTTCTAGCATGCTGAGCTGTCTCCCTGGCCCTTATTTTTTTTTAAAGGCATGGGTACTACTTCATGCAAAACCTGTATGAACAAGGCAGACATAAGATTTTATACTGTATAATCCTAATTACTAAAATTATAGGAAGGATTGGACTAGTCAATAGTGATAGAAAACAGATCAGTAGGTTTATGGGCTGGGTGTTAGGAAAGTAGAAATATATATACCAGAAATCTTCTATAAGCTGAGAAAATAGCACAACTATTTACTCAGTAGGTTTTCATGCCGGAGGCTTGTAATCTCTGATACCATCATAAGCCAGAGATGAGCAGTGATGTGGTCAAGGGTCAAAATAAAGTCTCACTGGTTTATTTTTGTTTTTGCTTTCTCTGCAGTTGGACTTGAGTTGTCAGAGATAGTTTAAGAGGTCAGATAGAAGAGTTGCGTTAAAGTTTTCCTCTAAATATTGGATAATTTTCTGTCATGCTTCCAAATCTTTGATCCATCTGGAGTTTACTTTTGTGGATGGTGAAATGTGGTGGTTACTTTTCATTCTTTTGCATGTTTCAATTCTATTTTCAAAATACCATTTGAAGAGACTTTCTCCTTTTAATGTTTTATTTACCCACCCCTTGACAAAAATTATATGTCACAAGTGTGGGGACTTATCTCCGGATCCTATTACAATATTCTGTGTGTCTATTTTTGTCTTAGTATCAGGAAGTTTTTTATTTAATTGCCCTATAATCTAGTTTGAGGTCTGAAAAAGAGATGACTCCTTTCTTTTCCTTTTTTTTCTCAAAATTTCTTTAGCGGTCCTATTCTTATCCCACATAAACCTTTGTAGTTTTGTTTTCTAGTATCTATCTTTCTAAATATTTTTAAACTTCTGCACAGAAAAAGGGACCACCACCAAAACAGACAGACTTTGTATGGAATGGGAGAAAATCTTTATATGGCATACATCAGACAATGGGCTAAAAATCAAAATATATACAGAACTCACCAAGCTCAGCAGCAACAACAACAACAAAAAGCCAGTGACGACACTAAGAATGGGAGAGAGAATGTGGACAGAGTTTCTAACAAAGAAAAGATCCTAGGGGTCAACAGACATATGAAAAAATACTAAAAGTAAACAGCAATGAGATACCACTTTATGCTGGTGAGAATGTCACAGATTTGAAAGGACAAAAAAAGAGTTGAATGGGCGGAGGGGTGGGGAAGCAATGCTTCTGTACTGCTGGTGGGAATACAAATTGTTCCAACTCTTGTGCAAAACAGACTGGATATTTCATAGAACATTAGGAATGGACCTACCCTATGACTCAGTAATTCCTCTCCTGGAAATATATCTAAAGAAATCAAATACATCCATCTGGGGAGATATATGTATACTTATGTTCATAACAGCAAAATTTGTAATAACCCAAACTTGGAAGCAACCCAGAATGTGTTGATCTACCAGTCTAACATCTATTTAAATATCTATCTATAATCATCTATTTATAGCACATATATATCCCAGCTGTTAAAAATGATCTAGTCATTTCTTTTGTTTCATCTTGGATAAAGCTGGAAGGAATAATGCTATATGAGATAAACCAAAAAGAGAATGAGAAATACTGAGTAATTTTACCCATAGGTATAACTTAAGAAATAAATACAAAGAGAAAATACAAAGTGAAGCTTGAGCTGGGTTTGGTGTATTGCATCTGAGGAAAGGACTATGGAGAAGGAGGGAGGGAGTGTGGACTTTGGGGTCCTGATGAATGATGGTGGAAATGGAAAAGGACTTAAGCTGGGGTTGAGAGTGTTTGTAGACACTTATCACAAGGAGATGAGGATTTTAAAAATTTTTTACGTATAAAAAGGAAACATTGACAAAACCATAGGGTAAGAAGGGTACAACTCCACACAATTCCCACCACCAGAACTTCCTATCCCATCCCTTCCCCTGATAGCTTCCCTGTTCTTTATCCCTCTGGAAGTATGGACCCAGGGTCATTATGGGGTGCAGAAGATGGAAGGTCTAGCTTCTGTAATTTCTTCCCCACTGAACATGGGTGTTGACAGGTCGATCCATACTCCCAGCCTATCTGAGATGAGAAATTTTACCAAAATGTCAAGAACTGTCCTATAAACAATGAACTCCCCCAGAAAGAAAGCAAGGTTTATTATAATTGGGATGGCAGTTATATGGGTGTTTGGTTTATTATTGTTATTATTTTGGATAGAGACAGAGAGAAATTGAGAAGGGGAAGGAGTAATAGTGAAGGAGAGAGAAAGAGACCTGCATCTCTGCTTCACCACTAGTGAAACTTACCTCCTGCAGGTGGGGAAGGGGCTTATTTGATAGGACAGAGAGAAATTGAGAAGGAGAGGCAGATAAAGAGGGAGAGACAGAGAGACACATTCAGTGCCCATGATATTCTCCCCTGCAGGTGGAAAGCAGGGGCTTGAACCAGGTTCTTGTGCAGAGTAGCATGCACTTAATCAGGTGCATCATGGCCCAGCTCCCTCAGTACTTTTTGATGTATGACATCCTCACAGATGTGAGGTGGCATTTTACTGTTGTCTAGATTTGCATTTCTCTGATAATTAGTGTCTTAAAGCATTTTGCCTGAGACTATTGACCATTTGAATATTTTATTTGGGGAAGAATATATAGAATCTTATCCTAGTTTTTTTTTCTTTTATGAACTGTAGGCCTCCTTAGTTCTTTTTATTTGTTTACTTATTTATTTATTTATTTTCCCTTTTGTTGCCCTTGTTTTTTATTGTTGCTCTAGTTATTATTGTTGTTATTGATGTCCTTGTTGTTAGATAAGACAGAGAGAAATGGAGGGAGAAGGGGAAGACAGAGGGGGGAGAGAGAGATAGACACTTGCAGACCTACTTCACCGCTTGTGATGCAACCACCCTGCAGTTGGGGAGCCAGGGACTCGAACCAGGATCCTTACGCAGGTCCTTGTGCTTTGTGCCATGTGCGCGTAACCCTCTGCACTACTCCCAAATCCATTATCCTAGTTTTTTGGAAAATATTTTATTTATTCATTTATTTATTTGGATAGAGACAGATAAATCAATCAGGAAATGGGGGACAAAAAGGGAGAAAGAAACACCTGTAGCACCGCCCCACCGCTTATGAAGCTTTCCCTTGGCACATGAGAACTGGGGTCTTGAACCCTGGTCAATGAATATTGCATCATGTTCACTCTACTTTTTTTTAAAATATAATTTTTATTTACAAAATGGAAACACTAGGGAGTCGGGCGGTGGCGCAGTGGGTTAAGCGACGTGGCGCAAAGCGCAGGGACCGGCGTAAGGATCCCAGTTAGAGCCCCCGGCTCCCCACCTGCAGGGGAGTCGCTTCACGGGCGGTGAAGCAGGTCTGCAGGTGTCTATCTTTCTCTCCCCTCTCTCTCTGTCTTCCCCTCCTCTCTCCATTTCTCTCTGTCCTATCCAACAACAAAGCAACGTCAACAATGGCAATAATAACCGCAACGAGGCTCCAACAACTAGGGCAACAAAAAGGGGGAAAAATGGCCTCCAGGAGCGGTGGATTCATGGTGCAGGCACAGAGCCCAGCAATAACCCTGGAGGAAAAAAAAATGGAAACACTAACAAGACAATAGGATAAGAGGGGTACAGTTCCACACAGTTCCCACCACTAGAACTCCCTATGCCGGCATTCGACTTCCGGAGGTGGAGCTACAAGCAGCAGATTGCTTTCTCTCCTCTCCTCTCCTCTCCTCTCCTCTCCTCTCCTCTCCTCTCCTCTCCTCTCCTCTCCTCTCCTCTCCTCTCCTCTCCTCTCCTCTCCTCTCCTCTCCTCTCCTCTCCTCTCCTCTCCTCTCCTCTCCTCTCCTCTCCTCTCCTCTCCTCTCCTCTCCTCTCCTCTCCTCTCCTCTCCCGGATCAACTAGGAATACCAAAGGAAACCACCCAGGACCGAAACAAGACAGGACTAGAATGACCACAGGAACCCAATTCTTCTTCTTCTTCTTCTTCTAGCGTTTGCCCTTCTTCCGTAGCCAGTCAACAGGTCAGGTTGAAAGCTGTCAGGAGCTGCTTGTTGCTGGCTTTGAAAGTGACTGGGATCCATGTGGATTCAGTTGGCTAGGAAGGATCTTCAGTTTCTCCAATGAATGGGTACTCATGGGATGCACCACATAAATCACCGGAATACCAAAGGAGACCATCCGGGACCAAAACAAGACAGGACTAGAATGACCACAGGAACCCAGTAAATCACCGGTGAGTACAAACACATGTGGCTGGTGACAGACAGGAGAGAGGAACTCTCCAACTCAGGAACCCTCTGAACTCTAGAACTCTTGTGGGGTTCCTTGGGGCTGGGCCAAGCGGCCCGCTAAGCTAACTGGACTGATCCAATTCTCTTGGCGGGGGAGAACTACCCAATGTAAAGCATACAACAGAGTCAGATTTATTTCACAAAATAATTCACAAACAAATGTCAGTTAATTCAGAAAGCAAAAGAAGGAAGATAAGAAGAAGAAAGAGGGAAAAAAAAGAGCAGTGAAAGAAAAGGTTTTCTGTGGGAGTCGGGCTGTAGCACAGCGGGTTAAGCGCAGGTGGTGCAAAGCACAAGGACTAGCATAAAGATCCCGGTTCGAACCCCGGCTCCCCACCTGCAGGGGAGTCGCTTCACAGGCGGTGAAGCAGATCTGCAGGTGTCTATCTTTCTCTCCTCCTCTCTGTCTTCCCCTCCTCTCTCCATTTCTCTCTGCCCTATCCAACAATGACAACAACAATAATAACTACAACAATAAAACAACAAGGGCAACAAAAGGGAATAAATAAATAAAATAAATATTAAAAAAAGAAAAGGTTTTCTGTTTTGAATTAGGCAGAAGGAGAGGAAAAGGAGGGTGCAGGGAAGTGGGAGAGAGAAACAAGTTGCTCTCACAATGGATAGGACACCCAGTTACCTATCAATGTAAAAGGCAACAGCAGTTAATTTGTTCAACTTGAAGAGGAGGGAAAAGGGACACGTGTATATAATAATAATAGTAATAAAATAAGATAGAGTAAAAAACCCTAACAGTCATTCTGCATCTTGGACCATTCCAGATTGGCTGCACACAGCCTGAGTTGACAACCAGTTATAAGAAGTAACAAAACAAAACAAAACAAAACACCAGCAGGTAGTCTTTCCCAGGCAGGGTTGAGGCTCTGATTGATCAGGTATTTTGTCATTCAAATAGTGCTCCAGCCACCTAAAAAAAATAGAGAAGAAAAAAAAAAAAAGAAAAGGGTAGGAATGACACCCCTCTGTGCCAGGAATCTTGGTAAAGAAAATACTTCCACAGGAAGTCTGCTAAGAGCAGCTTGCCAGCCCTTGAGGGGTGGGGATGGGTGGGGGAGGGGGGATGGTGAGTTCAGAAATAGTGAAGCCAAAGATTTTCCTTTCTCCATTTGGCTTCTGTTTGCCAGCCCAAGAGTGGGTTATAGGACTCTTTTTCATTGTCAACCTGACCACCCCCTAGTTACCCTTTACGGACGTGCCAGTTATCCTACCCTCTCCAGAGAATCCCAGGTTGTAAGCTGCTTTTTTTTTTGGAGCTCACACCAGGTGTTGTTTCCAAGTTGCCATCTTGGCTCCCACTCCGGGGGTTTGCTTTTTTTCTTTTTATGAAAATTAAATGGTTAGCGTCTACTTGAACTCACTGTGCTTTGTGCTTTTAGTGGTACCTGAAAATCTCCATGTTTTAGATAATGACAGGGCCAGATGGTTTTGATCTATCTGGCCTAAAGTTGTGGTTAACTTAAATGTTTAAAAAGATATATAAGCAGGTATATTTTTAGAGCTCTTTGAACAATTTAAGCCCAGTGTCAGAATTTGGTTATCTTATAAATATGAAACATTAAATACTTATACTAAAGCAAGTATTTATACTTCGAGCTATAGTCTAGTTTAGAGAACTTGAAGTACTAAATCTATTTTCCCCTTGACATACTACATTAATAGTGATTTATGAGTTTATAAATTAATAGGATTATAATTTCACACCTTTCTCACCACTGAAGGTCTGTGTCCATACTCCCACCCCCTAGATAACCACCATAGTTTTTCACAATCTAAATATGAAACATTAAATACTTATACTAAAGCAAGTATTCAGTTCCATAAATTCCACATATGAGAGAAACCATCCTGTAGTTGTCCTTTACTTCCTTGCTTATTTGACTAAACATAATCTTCTTGAGTTACACCCATTTTACTCCAAAGGATACAAATCCTCTTTTTATTCCTGAGTAGTACTACATTGAATATATTCACCTATTTCCAACTCTGACACCATCTACCCAGACTATACCTTTAGCCCATGTCCATGTTGGCTGTAGGGCTCAGGCAAAATTTAGTAAAGTCATGGACCCCTTGGAATATACCAAAAATATATTTCCTAGCTTTTTCCAACATGATGACCCCAATTCTTATCTCCCGTAGTCTTACCTTTAGGTTCCTGATTATTAAACAATTTGTTCTGCTTTCTATCTTAATGCTTTTCAGCCACCAAGTTGCAGATGCTTCTATGACGCCAACCTGACTTCCCTAGGTAGATGACCTCACCAGCATGTCCTGGAACCTCACCTCTCCAGAGCCCTACCCCCGCTAGGGAAAGATAGAAACATGCTGGGGGATATGGATGGACCTGCCAATGCCCAAGTCCAGCAGAGAAGCAATTACAGAAGCCAGACCTTTCACCTTCTGCACGCCATAATGATCCTGGGTCCATGCTTCTAAAGGAATAAAGAATAGGAAAGGTTCCAATGGAGGGGAAGGGATATAGAATATTGGTGGTGGAAATTGTACCCTTTTATTGTATGGTCTTGTTGATCATTATTAAATCAATAAAAAATAAGTAAAAAAAATCTTTGGTCCATACTCCTAGAGGAATATCTAATAGGGAAACTTCCAATGGAGAAGAGGGCATATAGAACTCTGGTGGTGGGAATAGTATGGAATTATACCCCTGTTGTCCCACAGTCTTGCCAATAATCAATAAATCACTAATAAAATTTTAAAAAGAAAAAATGTGTGTATGTATCTTTTCAGAAAAGCACTTTTGCGATCTTTGAATAAATACCTAGGAGTAGGACTGCTGGATTTTATGGCTGTTCTATTTTTAATATTTTGAGATAACACTATACTGTATCCAACAGGAGTTGAACCAATTTATAATCTTGACAGCATTTGTTGTTCCTGGCCCTCTTTTCATATAGACCATTCTTACAGAGGTGAGATAATATTTTGCTGTCATTTTGATTTACATTTCCCTGTAAGTGATGTGTCACATTTGTTATGTGCCTGATGACCATTTGTATGGCTTCTTTGGTGAAATGTTTTTGCAGCTTTTCTCTCCACACTTTGGTGAGATTGTATGTTGTTGGTGAGCTCATTGTGGTTTTTTTTGGCTCTTACCCCCTTGTCAGGCTTGCCATGTGTATAGTTTTTGCTTTACAGTAGAATGTCTTTCAGCTTTACTAATAGTTTGTCTCACTGTGCAGTGTAGCTTTTCTTTTCTTTCTTTTTTTTACCTCAGAGAACTGGTCAGCTCTAGTGATGCAGGGGATTTAACCTGGGACCTCTGGTGTATCAGGAACAAACACCTTTTGCATAAGCACTATGTTATCTCTTCCTCCCAGGTGGTAGCTTTTTATTTTTAGATTTATTTGATTTCTTAATCAAGTCATGTTTATTTGTGATTAATAGTGGTTTGCATGATTGTAAGATTGCAGGATATTGTTCCATACTACACCCACTGCCAAAGTTGCAGAAGCTTTTTAGTTTGATGTATTCTCATTTGTTTTTGCTTTTATTTTCCTTGTTTTTTTTGGAGTCCAGTTATTAAAAGTATCACCAAAGCTAATATCACCAAGTATTCTATGTTTTATTTATTTTTAAAATTTTTATTTATAAAAAGGAAACACTGACAAGAAACACAGGATAAGAGGGGTACAACTCCACACAATTCCCACCACCAGAACTCTGTATCCCATTCCCCTCTTCTGATAGCTTTCCTATTCTTTATCCCTCTGGGAGTATCGACCTAGGGCCATTATGGGGTGCAAAAGGTAGAAGATCTGGCTTCTGTAATTGCTTCCCCGCTGAACACAAGTGTTGGCAGGTTGATCCATACTCCCAGACTGTCTCTCTCTCTCTTTCCCTAGTGAGGCAGGGGTCTAGGGAAGTGGGGCTCCCAGGACACATTGGTGGGGTCATCTGCTCAGGGAAGTCCAGTTGGCATCATCTTAGTATCTGGAACCTGGTGGCTGAAAAAAAAGTTAATGTATAAAGCTAAACAAATTGTTGACTAATCATGAACCTAAAGGCTGGAATAGTTCAGATGATGAGTTGGGGGATCTCCCTTTTGTAGATAGTTAGTAGGCCTATTTTAGTTCTATTCCAAAGGGCCTATGACTGTACTAGTTTTTTTTTTTTCTGAGCCTGACATCTATGTTTTATTTTATGTGTTTCATGATTTTGAGTCTAACATCCAAGTCTTTAGTACATTTTGAGGTGTGTATGTGTGTGTGTGTGTGTCTGTGTGTGTGTCTGTGTGTGTGTCTGTGTGTGCGTAGCAGGAGCAGGCAACTTGTGGTAATGACGTAGTTTTCTTACTCTTTCATGTGTGGCTATCCAGTTTCCTCCCAATTTGGGGATTTTTTCCCTTTAGTTGCCCTTGTTTATCATTGTTGTTGTTATTGCTGTCATTGTTGTTAGATAGGACAGAACGAAATCAAGAGAGGAGGGGAAGACAGAGAGGGGGAGAGAAAGACACCTACAAACCTCCTTCACCCCCTCCAGGTGGGGAGCCGGGGGCTCGAACCGGGAATCTTGCGCCAATCCTTGAGCCGTGTGTGCTTAGCCTGCTGTGCTACCACCTGGCTCCCAATTTGGGGACTTTTAAAGCCACTATTTACTTAAATACGTTCTCAGTTCCAGTCTTTTTTCTTGAATTCTGATAGTATGAGGTTTGTATATTTTATTATTGTCCTACAGGTTTCTGAAATTTTCTTCATAATATTAGAGTGATAAATGGAAGGGAAATAAATGTTTGAAAAAATATGACTGGGTGAAATAATTATTTTGTAGAATTATATAAACTGTTAGATGAATAAGATGAATAAACAGCGTGTATTAATTTTTTCAACATTTTGGTTATGTTTTTATTTTTAAATTATGATAGGGACTGGTGGAAACAGAGAAAGAGTTGGGAAGAAAGAGGAGAGAGAAAGAAAAACACCTGCAGCCTGCCCACTGCTTGTGAAATCTCTCACCTGCAGGTGAGAACTGGGAACTTGAACCTAGGTCCCTTGCACATGGTAATTTGTGCACTTTACCAGTTGCACCACTACTTAGCTGCTGGTATTAACTATTCAGGCTCCTGTAGACTTAAATACATTAGAACTCAATCTATATTAGTCTCCACTTCATTTAAGTCAATCTTAATTTATTAAGGTTTGTTTTACTTTGGATAGAGCTGTTTTATTTTATTTTCTTTCTAAGAAAGATAGTAAGAAAGTAGTTTTCAACATCACAATATAAAAAGGCACCAGCGGATCCTTAAAATGTCTATTTCCTGATTGTCAAGTCTCAACTTTTGATTTTACCTCATAAGTCATTTCTTTTTAAACCAGGTCACCTGGTAAAAATGAATCTGTGTAAAGTTCTTAATTTCCTACTGAAGAGATATATAGACAATCATCATAGAAGGTAGGCAAGAAAGAAAGAGATAGGTGCTATAATACTGAATAGGGAAAGGAGCCGGGTGGTGGCGCACCAGGCTAAGGGCCCATAGTAAGAAGCGCAAGGACCCATGCATGGATACGAGTTCAAGCCCCCAGCTCCCCATCTGCATGGACGTTGCTTCACAAGCAGTGAAGCTGGTCTGCAGGTGTCTGTCCTTTCTTTCTCTATTCTAACCAAGAAAAAAAAAAAGAAAAAAGAAAGAAAATGGCCACAGAAACTGTGGATTCATAGTGTAGGCACTGAGTTTCTGTGGCCATTTTCTTTCTTTTTTCTTATATATGGGTCCGGCGGTAGCACAGCGGACTAAGCGCAGATGGTGCGATGTGCAAAGACCAGCACAAAGATCTTGGTTCGAGCTCCTGGCTCCCCACTGTAGCCGGGTCGCTTCACAAGCGGTGAAGCAGGTCTGCAGGTGTCTTTCTCTCCCCCTCTCTGTCTTCCCCTCCTTTCTCGATTTCTCTCTGTCCTATCCAACAACGACATCAATAACAGCAATTATAATACCCATAACGATAGAACAAGTGCAACAAAAGGGGGGAAATGGCCTCCAGGAGCAGTGGATTCATAGTGCCATAGTGCAGGCACTGAGCCTCGCAATAAGCCTGAAGACAAAAAAATTGAATAAGGCTGGGAAGATAGCACCTGGTTAGAAAAATGATTCTTTTTTTAAAAAAATTTTATTTAAGAAAGGATTAATGAACAAAACCATAAGGTAGGAGGGGTACAACTCCACACAATTCCCACCACCCAATCTCCATAACCCACCCCCTCCCATGATAGCTTTCCCATTCTCTAGCCCTCTGGGAGCATGGACCCAGGGTCTTTGAGGGTTGCAGAAGGTAGAAGGTCTGGCTTCTGTAATTGCTTCCCCGCTGAACATGGGCGTTGACTGGTCGGTCCATACTGCCAGTCTGCCTCTATCTTTCCCTAGTAAGGAAAAAAAAAAAAAAAAAGAAAGAAAAATGACTCTCATACCTGAGGCTCCCAGGTGCTGGCTTCAATCCCCAGCACCACAAGTCATAGATGATCACTGCTATGGTTGGAAAAAGAAGAAATTTTGGTTCAAATTCTGGCACTATCAAATAACTCAAATTCTCTATGTCTCCATTTCAACATATGTAAAATGGGGGAGGGCTTAATAGCAGCACAGAATTTATAAATATTATGAATAACTAAGTAATATATACAAAGAACTTAAGAAATTACCAAGCAGCTAGATGACATTTTTTACCTGTTCAGGTCATTTATTTCCCCAAAGCATGGCTTGGCACTGATTTAAAGTAGTGCTGGGGATTGAACCTGGGATTTTCAGTGCCTTAGACATGAAAATCTATTATACAAACTGCTGGGTTACAACATTTTCACCCTCAAATGTTGTACAATGTTATGTGTTTTTTTTTTCCCCTTGGAGAGCCTTCTATAGTTGACTATAACTCAAAGATTTAGCAATTTGACTATAGGAAGTGAGTGACATTTATCAGCCTTGCCAATTCCTCTTCCCTTAGCTTAAATCCATCCCAAAAAATACTCTTATTTTACCTCTTTGGGCATTATTCCTTAAAAAAAAAGGAAAGAAAAAAAAAAGCAAAGAAAAAAACATTTCTGTTCAGCTTCTTAGCTCCAGGAAACACCTGTTCCCCAGAAAGTGTATTCTATAGATTTGCTACCTGGATTAGTTTCTGTTCTATAAGGGAACATTATAATGAATGTTTTTCAACAAATTGGAAAACTTAGGTGAAATGGAAAAATCCCTGGCAAAATGCAAAAAATAAGATAGACTCAAAAAGAAACAAGCAAAAAAGGCATTCATTTAAAGAGATAATACATAAAAATTCTAACCAACAAACCTCATGAATATAAATGCAGACATACTTAACAAATGTTAGAAAGCTCAATGCAACATTATATAAAAAGAATTAAATAGCATAAATGCATTGGTTTTATGGGAGTAGGGCGGTAGCGCAGCGGATTAAGCGCACGTGGCATAAGGATCCCGGTTCCAGCCCCAGGCTCCCCAACTGCAGGGGAGTTGCTTCACAGGCAGTGAATCAGGTCTTTCTCTCCCCCTCTCTGTCTTCCCCTCCTCTCTCCATTTCTCTCTGTCCTAACAATGATGATGACATCAATAACAACAACAACAATAACTAGAACAACCATAAAAAACAAGGGCAACAAAAGGGAAAATAAAAAAATAAATATCAAAAAATAAATTGGTTTTATTTCAAGATGTTGGTTTAATATCTGAATATCAATTAATGCAATATGCCATATTAACAGAATAAAAAACCCACAAATCATCTATGCCATATTAATAGAATAAAAAACCCACAAAATCATCTAACTGTAGGAAATGCATTTGAGAAATATGCACTCCATATCATTATAAGATGCCACTTTACAACTACTAGAATGAGTATAATTAAACAGACTGCAAGCTATTACTTAGCTTTGGTGCTATGTCAACTTGGGTCATGGGGGCAAAAAAAAGAAGAATGTGAAACCACAAGGAAAAGACTAGGATGATTCATTCATTTCACTCTCCCTTCCCTGCCCATTATTTGAGTTTAAGAAAATTCTCTAGATATCAGAAAACAACTCTGAATTAAACGGAAAGTCAAGAATATGCATTTTGTAATCCCAATCAATTGAGAAACTAAGGAGTTGGCAGAAACAAAGCCTCAGAACATCAGAGGGACCCAATTTTGAGGAATATAAGTTCCTTGTCCCTCATTCTCTGTTCTCCTCTAATTCTTGAGTTATGAAATTCAAAGATCTTTTTTACATTTTAAAGTGACGAGTTATTTCATTCATTTTTGGCCTCTGGAGAAGAGCAAAGAACAATGTAGTGGATGTATAAGAAGGACTGTGGTTATATTTTGGTTTTAAAATGATCTTTTCAATATTGACAATGAATTATTCAATTTATTTTTAATAATAAATATCACTGTATTTTTAAAATATATATGTTATTGTTTAAAGACACTTAGAACTTGAGAGAGGAGGGGGATATAGAGAGGGAGAGAGACAGAGACACCTGCAGCTATGCTTCACCACTTGCAAAGCTTTCCCCCTGCAGGTGGGGACCAGGGGATTGAACCCAGGTCTTTGCACACTGTAATGTGAGTGCTTAACCTGGTGTGCCACCACCTGGACACTTATTTTATTATTATAATTTTTTACCTCCAGGGTTATCATTGGGGCTCTGTGCTTGCACTACGAATCCACTGCTCCTGGCTGTCATCTTGTTCCATTGTTGTTATTGGATAGGACACAGAGAAATTGAGATGGGAGAGGAAGATGGGGGGCAGAAAAAGATAGACACCTGTAGGCCTGCTTCATAACTTCATAACACCTGTAGTCGCTTCATGAAGCAACCCCCTTGCAGGTGGGGATCCAGGGGATCTAACCAGGATCCTTACTCTGGTCCTTGCGCTTTGCATTATGTGTGCTTAACCCCTGTACGTTTACCCTGGTGCCCTATTGCCCACCCCCCCAAACTGTTTTATTTTTAATTGTCTCTAAATATCAAAATAAGAAGTTGACTTCTCAGTCTGGAGAACCCTCAGAAGGCTAGAAATGGACCTATCCTATGACCCTGCAATTCTTCTCCTAGGGATATATCCTAAGGAACCAAACATACACATACAAAAAATTTGTGTATACCTATGTTCATAGTAGCACAATTTGTAATAGTCAAAATCTAGAAGCAACCCAGGTGTCCAACAACAGATGAGTGGCTAAGTAAGTTGTGGTCTATATACACAATGGAATATTTCTCAGCTATTAAAATGGTGAATTCACTTTCTTTACCCCATCTTGGATGGAGCTTGAAGAAATCATATTAAGTGAGATAATTCAGAGACAAAAGGATGACTATGGGATCATCTCACTCATAGAAGTTGAAAAACAAGATCGGAAGGGAAAACACTAAGCAGAATGTGGACTGGAGTTGGTGTATTGCACCAAAGTAAAAGACTCTGAGGTGGAAACATGATGGCAGAGGAGGACCTAGTGGGGGGTGTATAGTTATGTGGAAATGTTATACATGTACAAACTATTCTATTTTACTGTCAACTGTAAACCATTAATACCCCAATAAAGAAGTAAAAAATAAAATAAAAAATGATAATAATTAAGTAGTCCAGGAGGTGGCACAGTGATAAAGCTCTGGACTCTCAAGCATGAGGTCCCGAGTTTGATTCCTGGTGACACATGTGCCAGAGTTATGTCTGGTTCTTTCTCTCTCCTCCTATCTTTCTTATAAATAAAATAAAAATATTTAATAAATGATAATAATTAAAAAATAATTTGAATGCTCAGTGTGCAAGGACCTGGGTTCTAGCCCCCGATACCCACCTGCAGGGGGAAAGCTTCACAAGTGGTGAAGCAGGGCTGCAGGTGTCTCTTTCCCTCTCTATCTCCCCTCCCTTTTCAATTTCTCTGTCTTTATCTAATAAATAAATAAAAAGGAATTTGTCTATTTTAGAGACTCCCCTTCCTTTCCCTTATTTTAAAATTTTCAGACTTGAAACAAAAATCTGAAAATAAATGAGTTAAGACAATGTTGCAGTAGTCCAGGTTAAATACCATGAAAGATTGAGTTAAGGCAGTGCCATTGGAGATAGAAAGATAGAATTTTTACCTCAGCCTGGTAGCTAACACGCAGGTGGGCTACTGGTATTGTCTGGGAAGATAGTGTCAGAGTTGGGAAAAGGACTATAAAGTTGAATCAGGGAAGAGTGTAGCTCCCAAATATGGGAAAAGTATATAAATACCATTAACTGTAAACTCCATCAATCTGATCTGGGGCCCATATTCAGCACAGGAGCCTGTGTAACCTCTGCATCCCTGTAGGTCTGAGCTCACATTCTGTGGTCATAGCTAGGAACATTCTAGGCTACACTCATTTCAGGACCAGTCTTCCTCAAGTGGCAGAGTATGTTGACTGTCTTCCTTCAGAGAGTGGGGCAGTCCCCATCGTTATTTCCCATTCAGGGAAAGGTCCTGGAGAGGCCCACAAGAGAGGCCCATGATAGAAATAACCAGTGATGGTGAAGAGAGGGATCTGTTAGAGGTCTAGGCCCATCATATCTATGTGGTTATTCCTGGATTCCTGACTAGGGCCCCAGATGATGGGGTGGCCTGATAGTGACCAAGAGGGCCATCATTAAAGTATGCTGGTTTATTGCTCTTATCCAGCTTTTGTAGTCGTTACTTTATCTGACAAAGTTAGCCTTAGAGTAATTGAGGGAAGAGAAATAGGAAGTAGGTGAGGAGGGTATCTAGGTCAAAGTAGAAACTATTTGATTAAGTAACATATGGTGTCTTTTTTTAGATCTTTCTACCTGCTTGCTGCACTTATTGAATCATTGCAAACTATTTGCACTTTTACTTTAAGGTGTATATTTTCTCCTAACATGGATACATGTGCACATGTGCCCTACCTCATGGGCCCTGGTCTATATCTAGGTTCTGTAGCTTTGTTAGGAAGTGCGCCACCCAAAATGGAATTAAGGAGTCCTCTGAGCTAGGAAAGTTTTCACCAGAGTAATGGAGCTAAAGGGTTTCTATTCCAAGCCTGTTGTCTCTGGACACTGTCCAAAGTGAAACATGTCAAGGTGGTACTGGTTGCATTGATTTAGTTGAGATCAGCAGATGCAGTATCAAATGGTATGGATTGAGAGAAGCATGAAGGAAAATGAGCCATGCCCCAGAGGTTTCAGGACTGGGAGAAATATGGGTTTTATAGAGAATGGGGAAGGCTCTTACTATTTTAGAATTTAAGAAGGCAAAAGATAGTTATTGTTATAACCAAGTTATTTGGAATTTTGGTTTACTTTGAAAATCCCATGGTTAGGATAAAGTCATGGGTGCCTTGGAATATACCTAAAATAGACTTACCTTTTTCCAAAATGGAGAACCCCCAAATCTCACTTGCTATATTATTACCTTTAAGTTTCTGATTATTAAACAATCGGTTCTGCTTGATATCTTTTTTTTTTTTTTTTTTTGCTTTATATCATAAGGCTTTTTAGCCACTTAGTTGCTGATTCTACTATGATACCATCCTGACTTCCCTGGCAGATGACCTCATCATTGTGTCCTGGAACCCCACCTTTCCAGATCCCTGCCCCACAAGGAAGAAACAGAAACAAACTTGGGGTATAGACCTACTTGCCAATGTCCATGTCCAGTGAAGAAGCAATAACAGAAGCCAGACCTCCCACTTTCTGTACCCCATAATGATCCTGGGTTCATACTCCCAGAGGGGTAAAAAATAGGAAATCTTCCAATGGAGTGCATGGGATACAGAACTCTGGTGGTGGGAACTCTGTGGAATTGCACCGTAGGATAACTACGGTCTTGTTGATCATTATTAATTCAATCAATAAATAAACAATAAAAAGATAGGCAGAATTGAGTGTTCCCAATTGTGTGTGATAGAATTTGTTAGCAAAATCTACTCTCTGGCTTGAATCAGTCAGATGAATGGTAGCACCAGGAGGTGATTTAGAGAATACTTAGAGGGTAAAATGATTATGACACAATCTTGAATAAATAAGTCTGAGGAACTTGTAGAATGTCTAAGTGGAGATAGCTGATAACTAGAAATGTAGATCAAGAACACAGAAGATTCTTTAGGTAATCTAGGTGTTAGTCAAGATGGTGGATGTGAAAGAGACCACGCAGTGAGAATACATGGTCAATCTCTCATAGACAGACGCTCTTCAATATCGTTGAATAATGACATTTAAAACCAAAGTAGTGTCTGATAGCTTATATGTTTCACAATCATTTGATGAGTATCTGAGTACTTGGGAGAAAAATGCAACTTTTCTAGATGTAACAGAGTAAAATACAAAGCACAATGGAGATAGAAGTGATTAAATAAACAGGATCCACCATTAGTTGTACATAAAATAATGTTGGAATGATACGGAATTAAGGAAAATGTGGCCTCTTTGGGTATCAAGCAAATTAACATTTATTATTTGTAAAAAACAATTTTGATACTTCTGGGGGTGGGGGTGGACGGCACCTCTGAAGAATCTATCAAGACCACAAAACAAGAAAGTATTTGTTCTAAGGTCTTTGGACATAGAACACATTAGAAAATATTCTTCAAATTGAAGGACAAAAGAATCCCCTGCATAAAACTCCAACCCAGCATTTCTCAAATTTTAACATGCATACAAATCACCTAGTAAGCTTGTCAAAATTCAGATTCTCATTCAGTAAATAGGCCTGGTTAAATTAAACATAGTATTCTTGGTTCAACTCAGAGTGTCATTCAAAGCCTTATTATAACCTGCAACAACTTGATATTTATAAGTAGACTTGTTCAAGTAGGGCACAAGTTTTTTTTTCTTAGTCTTTTAAAATTTAAGTTAATAGTGTATATTAACATCATTCTGCCACCAAAGGTTTGTGTCCTTACCCCAAACCCCTATAGTGGAACTGAGAATCTACCCTCATCCTGACCCCAGTTTTTTTACTTTGGTGAAATACTCCAAATTCATTCAAATTCAGTTTTGCATTTACCTTTCTGTCATTTATGTATTTATTTATTATTGAATAGAGACAAAGAGAAATTAAGAAGAGAGATAGAGAAGGAGACAGAGAGACACCTGTAGCATGCTCTACTGCTTGTGAGTAGATGGGGACCAGGAGCTTGAACCTGGGTCCTTGAGCATTGTAGTGTGTGTGCTTAACCAGATGCGCCACTGCCTGGTCCCATTTTTTTTTATTGTTTGTTTGCTTGTTTAACTTCTGTTTATGAGTAGGACCATCTCATACTAGTTTTTCTCTTTCTGACTTATCCTTATTAACATAATTCCTTCTAGCTCCATCCAAGATGGGTCAGAGAAGGTGGGTACAAGTATTTTTTTTTTGGTAGTTCTTTTCCTTTTTCCTGTATTGTGATTACGAAATGTAATTTTACATGTTGAACTGAACAAACTTGAATTTTCTATTGTGTTTATCATTTTGTATTTAATGTTTAACAAGTTCAGCCTTAGTGTGCTATAGTAATATCAGTTTGTGAAGAAGTAAGGGGGAGAATGGTCCCTCTCTGCATCTTTGTTTCAGAAACACTGTCCTACACAATGAAGAATCTTATATTTGGGACATAGAACTTAATTAGAAATAGTTTCATTTCTGTTACATATGATTCTAAAGCAGTACTTTAAACTTATCTTTTTATTTATTTCATAAACAATAACAAAACTCAGCTAAGTAACATTATGACAAATTCACCACACACTCAGTCACAAATATTTAAAACTTTTGCAACAAGAACAACAAAACCAGAGGTATTACAAGAATAATTTACAAGAAAATCTATAAAACAGCAAGAAGCTCACAAATGTCCATTTTCTTTTGCACAAGATTACTACACTCTTTCACAACATGTTTTGTGTTACAAAATTTCCAACAAAAGTGTATTTTTCTTTGTATTGTGGTTTCTAAAACCAGAAACTTTGAAATAAACATCCTTTTATTAGCACCTGGTGGTGCAGAAAAAGGAAAACTCTTACATACAGACACTTCACAGCACTTTTCTAAGAAAAATATACACTTACAAAATATGTTACAAATTGGCACACTTAAAAATATACAAGATTTTGTAGGCATCTTAAGGGTGATCCTTAAGGTTTTCTTCTTCTTTTTTTTTTTTTTTTTACTTCAATTGGCTCTACAGATTATTTATAAAGCTTAACTCTAAAAAAGGCAAATTATTTCCTAATATTTTAAAGTTGCAGTGTCATATGTCAAACAGAAACTTAGGTTACATTCATAAAGAGGGTCTCTAATGTTTTTATTTTCTTAAATGTTTAGGGGCTTGAAAGAGGAGAAAATAGGGGATAATCATTTTTCTTTAGCACCATAAATCAGTAATTTACTAAAGAGGTGCATTCAGTTTTATAGAGATTAAAATAAGGACTAATACATTCAAATCTCTGTAGGCAGCAAATTCTAGCCAGTGCTACAGGTTTCCCAGTAAAGCTTCTTAAGCTTTTTACCCAGCTCACTGGGAGTCAAAACCACAAGGCCTCTTCTAGTTTTCATTTTATGCCTTTTCTTTTTGTGCTGTAAAATCAAGCATCTCTCAAAGAGGCAGAATGATTTAAATTCTCCTTTCTTATTTTTGAAGGGAGTGCCATTCTAAGACCCAGGAACCAGCGTCTGATAGATAGACAGCCTTTCCATCTCAAATTGATGTATTTCTTCAGTACTTTTAATATTTATTTACCCAGATATTAATTTTAAAAGCCTCATTTGTACCCTTATTTTTGTAGTAAGTCTCTCCCTTTTAACACTTATCTCTTAACTATGAATCTGAAGCCAAGAGTTATTTCAAGTATCATGTAGCTGCCGTGGGAGCTGTGCATCATGATTGTAGCTGTTAAATGCTCTGAGTAAAATAGACATGCAGGAAAGGATAGCCTGAGTACCGCCATCAAAATAATCTCATGTTGGCTGAGGACCCTCAAGCTAATTAATGACAGTGCTTCCCAAATTAAACAGCCCAGCTAAATATTTTCTTCCTCATTTGGGTCCTTGAGAAACCTTTACAAAATCTCTGGACTACACTGTGCTGACAAGATCTCTATTACTAAAATGTTTTGGTACTAAACCTTCTAAACATAATGATGAGCTTAGTGAATTTTGTGATTAGAAAACAAATACATTTCATATAACTTTATTTCAGGAAAAGAATCCTGTAGTGATGGACCATATTTAAATAGTTGATGAACCTTCTTTCTTGAGAACTGCTCACTGGTTTATGGTGGTACAGGGGATTGAACCTGGGCCTTTGGAGCCTCAGGCATGACAGTCTCTTTGCGTAACCATTATGCTCTCTCTCCCACCCTGAACACTCTCTAAATCAGATGATTTCTCAACTGTACAGGAGAAAACAAACAGTTCTACCAACTAGTTAGAATTAGGTAGTGTCCCATTCTCTTCACTGCAGATGCTTAGCTCTCTGAATTTAATTCTTGAAGCTGCTCTGAGGGCATTCCTAAATTGAAGATGCAGCAGATCTGCACTAGATTGGCTAGGTCTGATAAAAGCAAGCTTGTTAAAAATGTCCTTGGATATGATTTTCCTGTTTTAGGCATGAAACACTGATCAGAATTACTAAAATGGAAATTCACTACAACTGCAGAACCTCACACAACAGGATATATCAATACAATGCTAGCCAGAGTTATTCATAACCTGTGAAGTATCCTTTATGCTTCTTTCCCTTAATCACATATCTCCCCATCCCACCCCACCCCCAACATACAGATGCAAGGAAAAAGATCCGTGATGGGGAAAGCCATCAATCACAAAAGCTCATCTAGCACCAAGGACTTTAGAGAGATGGTAAAGAAGTTATAGACAAGTAGACAAAGTAGTGCAGGAGGTTTGAAAACATTTAGGAAAAGCTAAGGCCTTAACATATATTTGCAGAGAGTAACAAGGAATCAGAGGAGAAATCAAGAAGGAAGCAGCAGCATATGTGAGGAAGCTGTCAAATGAGACACTGAAGAGGCCACTGGTTCACATTAGTTATTACAGTCCAAATGTAACCCCCAAAGTCTCAAGGAATCATGGTCAAGGCCACTGTTACAGCACCCTGCTCTACACAGTCCAGTGACCAACCAGATCAGTAATGGGATTATCAAATAATTGTCAAAGAAAAGGAATTTCTAAATTTCCTCAGTCATGTAATATAATTCCACATGTGTTTTGGGATGTGTACTTTAAATTAGATTTGCAAATGACCAAGGCAGTTAAATATAAGAGTGGAAATTTTCTCCTATGATCTTCTGGAAGAAAGTAGTTTATTTAGCTAAGGTTCTTATTTCCTGACAACTTGGGAAAATGAAATATAAGACTATAAAAGAAGAAATTTTCTAAAACTAAGGATTGGGATTAAATTAGATGGTTAAAGGAGGATACCATTTCCAAATCTCATTAAATGAGACTCTGTTACTAGGAAACAGCTTCTCAAGAATAGAGATCAGAAAGGAGCAACAGTCAAGAATTTATGACTAAATTCCACGTTTGACTCAAACTATCAGTAACAGAGCAAAACACTATTTTTATATCCTTGGTCCGCACTCCACTAAGGCAGCTAGTTGAATAAAGGATCTCCAAAAATTGGGCCTACTGTGCTGTGACAGGGAAAAAAAAAGAATTGTGAGAGCAGAGACAGGATCAATGAAGCTCTAAAAACTGAAGATACTCAGATCATAATGTACTGAGAGGAATATAACTGCACTTAAGAGAATGAACACATGCTTTGTCTTATTGTCCATTTCTGAAACTCAGTTTCTTCTTATGTTTCACTACAAAACGACTGGTTAAGAGTCACTAGTCTATATATTAAAAACATAATACATTGTAGATCAATTGAAAACAGATTTTAAAATGGCAATTTTCTTCAGAAGAAGGGGTGAATTATGTATGCCCTAGAATTGGCCCTTATTGGGCTCCATAGGAGCAAATGAAAGAGTATCCATTCCAAAGGACTTATGATAGTAAATTCTGATTAAGAAATTTATTTTTAACAGTTTTGGGCTCTCCTCTTACCTCACATCCACCACATTATCCAAAACTGAACTAATACTGAAGGAAACTGGGTCAAGTGCTCCTTATTTATTTTTATAAAACACAATGTACCCATGGAACACTTTCTTCATTTCTTCTTTAATTTCCACCTTTTGATTACATAGAAAGCACTCCATTCCCTAAGGCAGCAAGTTGCTTTGAGATCTGGAGTCTTGGGAATCACAATACAGGCAGAGTTGGTGATTCCAAGTCAAAATTCAGTTTCAAAACAGAAAAAGCGAAGACAAAACAAAGACCATTTCTAGGAACTAGTCATATCCTTTAGTACAAACACTGAGCTATCAAAGTGGAGAAATAGAAGAAAGTGTTCCAGTTTGATTGTTTTCTCTTTCGGATGACTGCTGTAGAGCAGGAGATAAGTTTCATCTGGTGTCTTTCCACTAAGTAATTTTTCTAGGACTCTCAGCACACAGAGCACCAAAGCCTGGGAATGGGCCTGAAGTAGTTTAAAAAAATACTTCTCACCCACTTTTCCCCAGAGACACACACAGTCAAGATCAAGAACACGGGCTTATTTTACTACCTAGTTGTAAGTAGTAGAGCAGGCTGGTGAAAAGAATCATGGACTGGGAAGTATGTATACTTTAATATGTCACAGGCTTCCTTCCACTTCTCTCTACTTTTAAATGTTGCATCTCTGTGAATATCATTAGGTGGCAATGACTAGGTAGATTCATATTTTGCTTAAGTTTTTCCTTTTGAAACATCTTCCCTTTTTAAAAATTCCCCTTTCCCCACCCACTTATTCTCCACCCTCCCACCCACAGTCTATATATTCACAAGTCAATAGGTTAGTAACAATATTAGTAAGAATAGTAAGAGTAACAACAACAACAACCAACAACATTAATAATATTAATCCCCTATATCTGTATAGCACTTTACGATCTACAAAGCGCCTTCACATTCATTATCTCATCTGTGCCATAATGCATCAGTCATTAGGCACATAGGCCTTCAACTGTGCAAGGAAAATAGATCACATGTTAGAAGTCAAGCGGTAAAAAAGAGGGAAGAAAAAGCTAGTAGTGAGGGATGTTGAAGCTGTGGAAACATTTTTTAAAAGGGAGAGGGCTGGATAAAAAAATGCAAATTCAAAAGTTCATATAAAATTAAGATTTATGTTTAGTATGTGGCATCAAATACTAGTCATTCTCAGATTAAGTGTATATGACTCTCATTAGTTGTTGTCACAAATTATTCAATTAGTCTGATATATGTACATAACCCAGAGGAGTCAAACTGAGAAGCCTTAGCATTTTCTTTAATGACATTGGCATTGCAAGGTTAACACTTAAAGAACAATAAAGCCATGATATGAATGCACTTTTGACAAAACTGGAATAATAAAACACTTAGGAGGCTACTTAAATAAAAGCAATCTATGTACTTCATTTATCTTTAGTGTTGCTTTTACAGTTATTTTATAATTTATCCCAGGCTATTATAAAATATATAAAACTGAGATATAAAGTATCAGCAATATAACTTTGTACTTTAAATAATTTCAGCTACAGATTTTGCTTTTTTAAAAACATACTTTAAAGCAGTTGTTTCCTTGTAAAAGTTTCTGTAAATGCATATACTTGGGTCCCTGATGGACTTAGGTTTTATGATTTCCATACTTTTCTAACATTTCAACCCTTAGGCAATGGGACAAATAAACCTTTATTGTGCCCTTTATAATTGTTCATGTTTTCACATAAGACAGTAGTGTAAAAATTTTAAATAATGTATGTATTCATAAATATATTAAAAATTCATTAATAAGCTTTAAACTGTGGGGTGAATCTGAGATGAGGCAAGGGAATTTGGCACATTTCAAGCAGTACCCTTTAAGTTTTGGTAAACTGTGTAAAACAACATATTTTTCCACTGTGATCTAAAGGTGCTATCCACATAAGTGGGAGTGGTTAATAGCAAAATCACTGGAATGTTTCTAGTAAATCAATAGGGACACACTCCCCACGTACTCACAACCAAAAGTTGATATAGAAGTAAAAATATATACAATACAGTCACTTGTTTGTAGTTTGGCACAATCTTTTCCTTCCTCCCCTTTGTGGGTAAATAGTGCATGAACTACTTGTGCAACTGTATGACTTCTTAAGTCTTTCACATAGAATATCAGATTAAGGTTGACTTCCAAAGTCTTATTCCCACACTTTAAAATTCTTTTCTTTGAGCACTTACATGTCACATACATACCACAAGCCATATTTTGAAAGAAATAAAACACAAACTTCAAATGTCTTTCTGGAAAATCTGAGTCACTTCTTCACAGGTAAAACTCAAAATGCTGTTTCTGCGTTTAGGAGATTGTAGTCAGAATCCTGCAGAAAAACTAAATTATTTATACCACCTTAGTTTTAGTGTATGTCCCACAAGGGGATCACACAGCCTAAACTACGTTTACATCATACTGGATGTTGTATGATGCAGAACAAGATACATATAGCAGGGGGGCACCAGAAAGCACTCCTAATTACCATAAGATGAGATTTTTGTTCTCCAAATTATGCTATGCTCTTTTGTCTAAATGATCTTGGCT
Organism: Erinaceus europaeus; assembly: GCF_950295315.1. NCBI lineage: Eukaryota > Metazoa > Chordata > Mammalia > Eulipotyphla > Erinaceidae > Erinaceus > Erinaceus europaeus. Next base: position 72,959,809 of record NC_080185.1, on the reverse strand, counting down.
TTTTGTCTACTTAACTTTTTTAATTGTGCCATTCAAAACTTTTTCTTATTGTGAAGCCCTTACCTTCCCAAAATCATTCAAGAGCATATTTTAGTTCTGTTTCCTTGACAGATAAAACTCCATGCTGAATAGCAGAAAAGAGTAGCTTTATTAGAGTTTGTCCCTAACCAAGCTACAACAAAATCGCCCAAGCTTCTTTTGGGTGGCTTAAAGGCATAGGGATTTTGGTGCACTTCTTTTTCTTCTTATTCTTGTCTTTTCTTATTTTTTAATTTGAAAAAGAAGGGAGTGGGACAGTTTCATGCACTGTTTTTGCTTTCAAGAAGGGAAAAATGATCGACTTGGGGCTTAGCAGTCAGTAGGAAAGATAAAGGTGTGTCATACTGGTCATTTTGGTACAGTATTACCTCAGTTTTTCAAAAGAAGTTGTCCCAGCTTCATCCTTGTGGACCTGTTCTCGTTCCATGCGCTTTCCTTTACATTTCTCATCTCTCAGAGCCTTGGGGCTGGATTTGTGACGATATAATTTTTTGTGTGTCGGTCCATTATTACCCAAAATGCTTGGATTACTATACTTTTTACCAAAAAAGGTAGAGTGAGAATCTTCACTATAAGTAGGCATGCTTGCAGGGCTGGGATCACTTGCTGCTTTCCCATTGCATTTATTCATACCTTTGGTGGACCTGTGATTCTTAGTGGCTCCTGTGGACCCACTGTTGACCTTTTTCTTAGACTCTTGTGGTGTCCCAGCCAATATTTTGAGGGTTTTTAATTTTAGACTATTGGACTCAGAGGAGTACAATGTGTTGGGGTCCCCATGGTGCTCCACGGGCTCCCAAAGGGGCTCTATGGAGGCCATCATGAATCTCTGCACATCTGCCATTCCAGAGGCGATGTTGGACAAGATATAGGAAGGCTCCTGAAATTCTCGTTGGTCATCATCTAGCAGATTGTTGGTGTTGGTATCAATGTTCATTTTGTTCCAGTCCAGATTGCTTTCCTTTCTGGAAGCCCAGTCTCCAGAAAAAATCTTCTGACTTGGCATTTTCATAGAGGACACAGGACCACTGTGTTGGATATATTCTGTCAATGTCTTCCCAGTGGTACTGTTATTGAGTTGGCCTCCAATACGACTAATGTCAATTTGCATTTTCTCTCCATTGATTGCAGACATACATTTTCCTTTCTTTGTTGACTTAGGGACCTGGCGAGAGGTTTTTCCAGATGGCTTTTCAATCCCTTTGTTGTTAGCTTTGGAGGATTTTTTCCTAGTGTTTTTCTGAGAAGAGCTTTGATTCACAGCCCCACTCTTGCTGGGTGAATTTTTCTTTCTTGACTTTGATACTTTGTTGTTGGTATTCATTTGACCAGATGGATCATTAAATGTTGATAGGCAAGGGTTTTTTTGGAGTAGGCTGATAGAATCTTCGTCATTAAACATATGGAACTGAAACTGATGGTTATCTAAAGTAAACCCATCATCCACTTGGATCTGTTGTGGGAGGGTATTACAATGCCACTTGACTTTCTCAACACTGTTCAGTGTTCCTGGGGAACTTTCCTGGAACCCCTTTACTGTTCTTAGTGACTTGGTACTCTCACACATGGAAATTTGAGGAGAAAGACTAGGAGTGTCAGGTGGGGACACTTCTGAGAGAGAAGAGTGGCGGAATTTGTCAGGAGTGAAGTTGGAGATATCCAGGAGGTCAGTAGACTCTTTCAGTGGTGTTATCTCATCAATGCTCTGCTGGATTACTAGTTTAGGGCTGCAGTGGGCCAGAAAATCATCAGTGATATCAACATCACTATCTTTTTCACAGGATTTCACATTATAGGAGCAATAATTGTTTGAGTTGCCTGGGAGTGAGGACATTGAGTCAAAGTTGAAGAGCTGACCATCACTGATATTGACTGGGCCCTGCTGGAAGGGAGAGCAGACCTCACCATTACTAAAGTGATAGAATTGATAAGACTCATCAGACGAGAGCTGGGTATCTTGCACACAGGCATATAGAACCTTGTTGCAACTACTGTCACCACTATTGGGACAGACTGGATTGTGTATTGTTGAGATGAGGTTATTTCCTGTGGAGGCTACTTGGGAGATTTCTAATTCACTAGATTGGCTTGGAGCTGTCTCTCTTGAAACTTCAACCACAAATTCACAGGGTCCAGAAGCAGATTTGTTGGACCACGAATTTCCATAGTTGGTTGACTCCATTTTGAAGTTTTGGGATGACTGCTGCTGTTCTGTCTCAGAGGCTGAGAAATGCTCACAATCCTGGGTATGCTGGAGAGGTATGAATGATTTTTCTGTTTGAGTGAGGCTGCCTTCATTTTGCTCTGAAGAATGGTGAGTGAAATATGAGATGCTCGTATTATTTGACAAATCAGAAGCATCTAACAGTGTTTGCAGATATCCTCCGGGTATAACAGGTATATTGGTGGTGACATTAGAAGATGTTAGTGGCATTTCAGAAGAGCAGGTGACTGGTACGAAAGTTGAATTCTTAGCAATCTTTGCCTCATGAAATTCAGATCGATGGGAAGTGATTGAGGTCCCAGAAATAGCTTCATTCTTTAAGGTACCCTTGGTAGATTGATCTTCCAAGAGAGGGCTCATTTGAGTGGCTGGCTTGCTTTCTTGCCCAGCTTTGATTTTCCTAGATTTTAACCGAGCTTCACTTTTAAATTTGATTTTATTGAGAACTTTCCTCTCTGTTCCCTTAAATTCTGTATCTTGGACTTTGACTTTCACAGAGTTAAGACTTGTGATGTCATTTATATGCAATCCATCTGCACTGCCAGTGGCAGTCACAGGTGTTGCCTTCAGTGTACCTTTCAGGCCTCCCTCTTGTTTACGACTATTAGTTTGTTTCTGATCATTGCAGAATGAAATTTGCTTAGTACTTGCTGAAGCATCTGTAGATGGAATTCTTTGAATCCTGTGCCTGCTGCCAAGTTTAGATTTTCGTTTTCGAGTAGGAGGTAGGAATGAAGCATCAAAGTTACCTGGTTCAAAGCTATGCTTTTGGCATAAGGATAACTTGTTGGAATCTGTGTTGCTGTTTCTCTGTTTCTTTTTCTGCCAGAAGCCTTTCAAAGGAGCTAGCTTAGCATATTTGTTGAGCTGATTCTCACTCAAATTCACTGTTGTCTCAAAGGCATCCACCTTACTCAACTTCACCAACATGTTCTTCTCCCCTTTAAAGCGATTGATGATGATATATTTGATAATAATTGGGGGTTCCTTGCGAGTTACTTTTCTTCTTTTTTTAGGACACCATTCATCGTCATCTTCTTCTTTGGAACTGCCTGGCAGCCATTCTTTCCTCTCGCTTACTTTCTCATTTTCTAATGAGTCAACATCATATAGATAATCTTCACTGTACCTTACTTTTCTCTTGGCTCGAAGGCCATAGTTCTGCTGGGATGACGAGCTGCTAGAATTAGTGCTCCGAGCCATATAGTGGCTACAGTCCTTGATATCTCCCATAGTATCATAAGCAACCTCAATAAAAGAATTGTCATTATTGAAATTCCCTGATACCTCCAAGGAATTGGCAGGGTGGCCTTGTTTTGGATTTTTAAATTGCTCCATCTCAGTCCCACTGCACGGTTTATTTAAGGCAGGTTTTTCTCCACTATTCTTCTCACCTTTTTTCTCCACACCCTTGTCCTCTTGTCCTTCCTCTTTTCCTTTCTTCTTATCTGTGTTTTTGTCTTCCTCCCCCCAGATGATACTCATGTCAGGGACCTTGAACTGGGAAAGGTCACTGTTCTGCTTCAGGGCCCCACTCTTAGACTCCCGCTTGGGGCAGGTAGTGAAGACACTGGGAAAGAAATTGAATTGGGCATCCTCCTGCATCAGAAGGGTAGTCTTGTCTCGAACATTGTCCTGGAAAGATTCATAACGGATTTTCAGGGAGCAGACATCACTGCCCAGTGTTGACTCATCATCATCGAACATGTAGTTATCTACATCCTCTTCAGAAAATAGGTTGACTGATAGTTCATTCTTGGAGCAGAGATCGAGCAATTCAATCTTACTCTCACTAATGAAAGTCTCAAAGTAACCCCAATCCTGACTGGAATTTGCCAGTAAAGCCTCTTCCGTATTGCACTTATCTAATAGTAATGTCTCATAATAATTTTTCTGTGCTTGATCCTCCAAGTCAATGTCAGATTTTTCAGCTTCTCGTCTCTCTCCTACCCTAGATTTGTGCAAAGGGAACCCTAGAAGCTGGTCTGAGAGCAGCTGCTCTCCATATTTCATGTTTTCTCCAGTATTAATACACTGAATCCCTATTTCAGAGACTGCACAGGTTTCATAATCTCTACTGAAATCATTAACTTTCAGACTGATCTCTGGCTCAGGATCTACTGTATCCTTGGATTCCATGAAACACCCTAAACAAGTTCGGCTTGGCTGCATGAGGCAGTCCCCATTTAGAGTCGAGATGCTTGCAGGCTCCATTATGTTGAATGGAGCTTTCTCACACTCATTGGGCAGTGACCAGGTGTTTAGACCTTTTGCCACGCCAGATGTGAGGGAGATGGCATTCACAGAAGCACTATTAGCAGCATGCTCAGGTGATTCAATCAGTCCCAATGGAGAAGGAGGGCTCTGAATACAGGGCTTCTTAGATGGCAGAGGTAGGAGATCCATGGGATACATCAGGGTCTCTTTCTGTAGTACCGATATAGGCTGCATGGGTGCAGCGGCTTCCAGAGCTGCAAATGATTTTAGTGATACATCCTGGTCCTCTGAATCTAGAGAAAAGGGAAAGAAATGATAGAGAAATTAAAGGTCTCAAACCAGACTCATTGACTCTCTTTCCCTTGATCAGATTTTTGGCACTTGATAACCTACAAGATATTTATCATATTTTCTAGCTTTAGAAATAAACGCTACAATAAAAGAAATAAACGCTACAAAAATGAAAGAAAGGAAGGAAGGAAGGAAAGAAGGAAGGAAGCTGTCAGAGCTGATCTGGGAGCAAGCAAATAGCTTGGAGTACATTACTTCTTAGATATCTTTCTAGCCTGGTTAGAGACTTGGTGGGACTATATTCAATATTAACATCAATCTTGGAGGCATTTTAGACTCAACCTGCTCCACCTTTGATACTGAAATTTCATAGTAATAATATAATAATAGAGAGAGATACTATGTACTGTAATTAAATTCCCTTACCAGTTTCTTCGACTCCATTAATCAGAGTGTTTTCTCCATTGGTTGATGCAACAACAGCTTTATCCTGTTGATTATCCATGAATGTAAGCTCTTACAGTTTCATTCCAAGTCTAAATGTTCTCCAACCTGCATATTTCAAATATATATATATATATATATATAATTAGTCATTAAATTTATGTTTTCCTCTATTTTAAGGTTATTTCAGCAAGTAAGACCTCACTGGAATTTACTCACTTCCAGATTGTTTCCATTATTTCTGTTGTGTTTGTTTCATAGTTTATGCCTACAACATAAGTTAGTTTAGTAAAACCACACTTTATCCACAATCCCAGAGAAAAAATATGACCAAGTATCGTGGATTTATGACTCTGATCTGAAGGGAAATTTCAGGATTGAGAATGCAGGGAAATATACATTGGCAAGAAATAAAAAAGGAGAGAAAGGTATGAGAACTTCATGATTTGGAAAAGGGAAAAGAATTTATGAATATCCACTTGATGTTAGGCTAGATATAGTTACAGTTGTCATCTCATTTTGTATTAAGAATTGACTTACTAGATTGGATCTCCTAGACTACCATTTATTTTCAAAAGATGATATTGAATATCATCGGTAATACTTTAACAATTGTCAATAATTTGAGTATTAATGCAATGGAATTAAAAGGCTAAACCCAGGATAGATTAATCTTTTAGTATCCCATCCCCTCCCCTGATAGCTTTCCCATTCTTTATCCCTCTGGGAGTATAGACCCAAGGTCATTGTGGGATTTAGAAGGTGGAAGGTCTGAGATCTGGTGGTGGGAATTGTGTGGAGTTGTACCCCTCTTATCCTATGGTTTTGTTAGTGTCTCCTTTTTTAATAAAAATTTTAAAAAATAGTAATAAATAAAAAATAACAAAAAAAGATCAAGCTTTTAGTATTTTCATATGAATTTTCAAGTTTCAGCTCTAGATAGGACAAACTAATGGTATAGTTTCCTGCATTATGTTTTGTATAGCTACAATATGAGAAGTTTTGGGCTTCTTTTAGCTATTCTCTGCTGATCAATATTTAAGGACAAAGATTTATGTGGACTTAAAAGTCTATTGTGGGGACCAGGCAATGGTGCACCTGGTTGACGGCATACATTACATGTACAAGGACCCGGATTTAAGTCCTTGGTCCCCACTGCAGGGGGAAACCTTCATGAGTGGTGAAGTAGAGCTGCAAGTGTCTCCCTCTCTATCCCTCTCTATCTTCCCCTCCTCTCTCAATTTCTCTCTGTCTCTATCCCATAATAAATATCTATTTTTGTAGAGTCTCTTGTGACCTAAAACTGATGAACACTTTTGGAATGATGCTCATTGATTTTTCTTTTTTAAAAATATTTTATTTATTTATTCATGAGAAAGATAGGAGAGGAAAGAGAAAGAACTAGACATCACTCTGGTAAATATTCTGCCGGGGATTGGATTCAGGACTTCATGCTTGAGGGTCCAGTGCTTTATCCACTGCACCACCTCCCAGACCAAGGAATGATGCTCATTGAATTTCTTTGCTGATCATAGTAAATTATATGGGTTAATGGCACTGAAATAACATTAATACAGAAATACAGAATGTTTTTAAGCAAGGAAATGCTTAACTAAACTGGAAAATCATCCCTCCTACCTGCTGGTCCCCCTCAGTTAGAACTGAGGAGGGCTTGTAGATCCTGTCCAGCAGGCAGTTATGTTCTTCCCCCAAAGGGCTTTAATTCTCAGGTCTCAGAGTCTAGAGGACCCATAACAGTATGTGTACTGGAGGATTTCCTTGGTCTTTTCCAGCTAGAAAAAAAATAAGATAAGAAAGGAAATCATGTTTCTGTCTATGGGTCTATAGACAACATATATTTTAGCATATTTGAGAAGTACTAATCTGTAGGATACTAGTTCAAACAAACTTCAAAGTACTGACTACATATCACCTGACATCATGGTACTGTACCAGACACTGTAGCAGGGGGAAAAAAGATGAATAAAATTAGATCCTTGTTCTCAAGATGCTTGGAATCTACTGGGATGAAAACAAGAACAATATAAATTCTAGTAACTTGTTACTGGCAAACAGTGCTCCCCTGAAACAATTATATAAAAATTCAAGCCACAGAAAAACTGCACCAGAACAGTCAGATTAACCTGGAAGATCATCCTCTGAAGACGGGTGAATGTATGGATAGTGGTCAGTGGATGGGAGAGTGACAAGACATACCAGACATAAAGTATTATTGGTAGGGTTCTCGCCAGTCACCATTTTCGTTAAAGGTTTGGAACAGTGTGGTGAAACTGATACAGATAATACTGTGTACTTTTAAGCCTTGGTCTCAGGGAACTTCCTGAGGGAAACAAAATTACTAAACTTTTATTTCTCTCTCTCTTTAAAAAAAATTCTTTATTAAGGGATTAATGGTTTACAGTCGACAGTGAAATACAATAGTTTGTACATGCATAATATTTCCACATAACAATACAACCCCCATTAGGTCCTCCTCTGCCATCATGTTTCAGGACCTGGACCCTCTCTCCCACCCCAGTCTTTTACAATACACCAACTCCAGTTCAAGTTCTGCTTAGATTTTTCCCTTCTGATCTTGTTTTTCAACTTCGGTCTATAAGTGAGATCATTCCATATTCATCCTTTTGTTTCTGACTTCTCTCACTTAACGTGGTATCTTCGAACTTCACTCAAGATGGGGTAAAGAAGATGAATTCATCATGAACCTGAGACTTTGGAGTGTCAGGAATAAGAGTCTAACCATTATTTTCCATCTAAATTTTAAAGGCATCTTCAGTGAAACAAAGCCAATTACCAAAAATAAATAAATAAGTAAGTAAATAAAAATGTTTTAAAAAGCTGAACAATAAACACAAAGCAGAACTTGGACTGGGTGTCACTTTTTTAAAAACTATCTATTTATTTATTGGATAGAGATAGCCAAAAATAGAGAAGGAAGGGGGAGATAGAAGGAGAGAGAGACAGAAAAACAACAATAGCACTGTTTTACACTTACAAAGCCCCACCTTCAGGTGGGAACCAGGGGCTTGAACCCGGGTCCATGTACATTGTAATATGTGTGCTCAACCAGGTGCACCACCATGCAGCCTCTCAAAACTTTTCCTTTTTAAAAATTTATTTATTTACTTATTTTGAATAGAGACATATAAATTGAGAGGAAAAGTGGAGACAGAGTGGAAGAAATGAAAAGAAAGAGACAACTATATGCTATCAAGCTAGAGAACCTGGAAAAAAAATGAAAAAATTCTTAGAAACATATACCCTTCCAAAACTGAACCAAGAAGAACTACAAAACCTAAATGGACCGATCCCAGAAAAAGAAATCAAAACAGTTATTAAGAACCTTCCCAACAATAAAAGTCCAGGACGAGAAGGTTTTACAAATGAATTCTACAAAACCTTAAGGAAAGTTAATACCTCTACTTTTAAAGCTCTTCCAAAAGATTGAAGCCACCTTTTATGAAGCCAACATCACCCTGATACCAAAAGCAGATAGGGACACAACAAAAAAAGGAAAACTACAGACTAGTATCTCTGTTGAACATAGATATTAAAATATTGAACAAGATCCTAGCCAACCAGATACATCAGTAAATTAAAAAGATTGTTCATCATGACCAAGTGGGGTTTATCCCAGGAATTCAAGGCTGGTTCAATAGACAGAAATTAATCAATGTGATTCACCACATCAATAAAAGCAAGACTAAAAACCACAATTATCTCAATAGATGCAGAGAAAGCATTTGGTAAAATCCAACATCATGATCAAAACACTACAAAAAATGGGAATAGATGGAAAATTCCTCAAGAGAAGAGTCCATGTATAGTAAACCAACATCATATTCAATGGTGAAAAACTGGAAGCATACCCCCTCAGATCAGGTACTATGTAGGGCTGCCCACTATCACAATTACAATTCAATATAGTATTGGAAGTTCTCACCACAGCAGTCAGGCAAAAGAAAGGAATCAAAAGAATGCATATCAGAAGGGAAGAAGTCAAACTCTCACAATTTGAAGATATGATACTATACATAGACAAACATAAAGAATCCAGCAAAAAGCTACTGGAAATCACTAGGCAATATAGCAAAGTGCCAGGCTACAAATTTAACATACAAAAATCAGTGGCATTTCTTTATGCAAACATTAAATCTGAAAAAGAGAATATGGAGAAATAATACCTATTCATTATCGCAACAAAATAAATAAAATACCTAGAAATAAACCTAACAAAAGATGTGAAACACTTGTATATAGAAAACCATGAGTAGGCACTATTCAAGGAAATAGAAAATGATACCAAAAAATGGAAAGATGCTCTATGCTCATTGGTTGGAAGGATTAAAATCACTAAAATGAACGTTCTACCCAAAGCCATGTACCCATCAAGGTCCCACCAATTTTCTATAAGAGAATAATAGAACAAAAATTGGAGTCATTTATCTGGAGCCAGAAAACACCTAGAATCATCAAAATAATTTTTAGAAAAAGAAACAGAAATGGAAGCATCACACTCCCATATCTCAAGCTATATTGTAAGACCATCAATATCAAAACTAACTGGTACTGTAACAAAATAGGCACACAGACCAGTGGAACAGAACTGAAAGCCCAGAACTAAACCTCCACACCTATGGACGTCTAATCTTTGATAAAGGGACTCAAATTATTAAATGGAGGAAGGAGGCTCTGTTCCATAAATGGTGCTGGGAAAACTGGTTTGAAACATGCAGAAGAATGAAACTGAACCACTTTATCTCACCAGAAACTAACGCCAACTCCAAATGGATCAAGGACCTGGATGTCAGACCAGAAACTATCAAATACTTAGAGTAAAGCATTGATGGAAAACTTTCCCACCCAAACCTCAAGGACATCTTTGATGAAACAAATCCAATTGCAAGGAAGACTAAAACAAAAACAAACCAATGGGACTACATCAAATTGAAAAGCTTCTGCACAGCCAAAGAAACTATCCCACAAAGAGACCCCTCACAGAATGAGAGAAGACCTTCACATGCCATACACCAGACAAGAGACTAATAACCAAAATATACAAAGAGCTCAGCAAACTTAGTAAAAAAAAAAAAAAAGCAAATTACCCCGTCCAAAAATGGGCAGAGGATATGAACATAACATTCACTACGGAAGAGATCCAAAAGGCTAGCAAACACAAGAAAAATTGCTCTAGGTCACTGATTGTCAGAGAAATGCAAATAAAGACAACATTAAGATACCACCTCACTCCTGTGAGAATGGCATACATCAAAAAGGACAGCAGCAACAAGTGGTGGAGAGGCTGTGGGGACAGAGGAAACCTTTTGCACTGCTGGTGGGAAATGTAAATTGGTGGGAATGTAAATTGGTCCAATCTCTGTGGAGAGCAGTCTGGAGAACTCTCACAAGGCTAGACATGAACCTTCCATATGACCCAGTAATTCCTCTCCTTGGGATCTACCCCAAGGACCTCCATAACACCCAACCAAAAAGATGTGTGTACTCCTATATTCATAGCAACACAATTCATAATAGCTAAAACCAGGAAGCAACCGAGGTGCCCAACAACAGATGAGTGGCTGAGAAAGCTGTGGTGTATATACACAATGGAATACTATGCAGCTATTAAGAACAATGAACCCACCTTCTCTGACCCAACTTGGATGGAGCTAGAAGGAGTTATATTAAGTGAGATTAGTGAGAAAGATAAAGATGAGTATGGGATGATCCCACTCATCATCAGAAGTTGAGAAAGAAGAACAGAAAGGGAAACTCAAAGCAGGATATGACTGAGTTTGGACTAGAGCACCAAAGTAAACATCTCTGGGTAGAGGGTGAGGGTGAATGTTCAGCTTCACTGGGGGTAGGGGGTGGGGTGAGGAGTGGGATGGGACACAGTCTTTTGGGATCGGGAATAGTGTTTATGTACACTCCTATTAACTTGTAGTCATATAAATCACTAATTAATACGAGAGGGGGAAAATTGATTGAATGTTTCATAATGCACAGATCATAGGCTGAGTCTTTGAAATGTTGACTCTCTTAAAAGCTTAGAGCAGAAGCAACCGGTGGCATTACTTTATAAAATACAAATATATTGACAAAACACTTTCCCATCTAAATATCAAGGACATTTTTTTATTTCTTTATTGGGGATTAATGTTTTACATTCAACAGTAAATACAATAGTTTGTATGCGCATAACATTTCTCAGTTTTCCATATAACAATGCAACCCCCACTAGGTCCTCTGTCATCCTTCTTGGACCTGTATTCTCCCCCTCCTCCCCAGAGTCTTTTACTTTGGTGAAATACGCCAATTCCACTTCAGGTTCTACTTGTGTTTTCTCTTCTGATCTTGTTTTTCAAATTCTGCCTGAAAATGAGATCATCCCATATTCACTTATTTCACTTAACATGATTTAAAAAAAAATTTAACAATATTTATTTATTCCCTTATGTTGCCCTTGTTTTATTGTTGTAGTTATTGATGTCGTCATTGTTGGATAGGACAGAAAGAAATCAAGAGAGGAGGGGGAGAGAAAGATAGACACCTGCAGACCTGCTTCACCGCCTGTGAAGCGACACCCCTGCAGGTGGGGAGCTGGGGGTTCGAACTAGGATCCTTTCACCAGTAACATGAATTTTTTAAGGTCCATCCAATTGGCTGAAAACGGCGAAGCCACCATTTTGTATAGCTGAGTAGTATATATATATACCACAACTTGCTCAGCCATTCCTCTGTTGTTGGACATCTAGGTTGCTTCCAGGTTTTGGCTATGACAAATTGTGCTGCTAAGAACTTATGTGTACACAGATCTTTTTGGATGGGTGTGTTGGGTTCCTTAGGATATGTCCCCAGGAAAGGAATTGCAGGATCATAGGGTAGGTCCATTACTAGCCTTTTGAAAGTTTGCCAGACTGTTCTCCACAGAGGTTGGACCAATTGACATTCCCACCAGCAGTGTAGGAGGGTTCCTTTGACCCCAGACCCTCTCCAACATTTGCTGCTGTTACCTTTTCTGCTGTATGCCATTCTCACAAGAGTGAAGTGGCATCTCATCGTTGTCTTTATTTGCATTTCTTTGACAATCAAAGACTTGGAGCATTTTTATTTATTTATTTATTCCCTTTTGTTGCCCTTGTTGTTTTATTGTTGTAGTTATTATTGTTGTTGTCGTTGTTGGATAGGACAGAGAGAAATGGAGAGAGGAGGGGAAGACAGAGAGGAGGAGAGAAAGATAGACACCTGCAGACCTGCTTCACCACCTGTGAAGTGACTCCCCTGCAGGTGGGGAGCTGGGGTTCGAACCGGGATCCTTATGCCGGTCCTTGTGCTTTGTGCCACCTGTGCTTAACCCGCTGCGCTACAGCCCGACTCCCGACTTGGAGCATTTTTTAATGTGTTTCTCTGCCTTTTGGATCTTTTCTGCAGTGAATATTCTACCCATGACCTCTCTATATTTTTGGATGGGGTTATTTGTTTTCTTGTTGTTGAGTTTGGCAAGCTCTTTATATATTCTTGTTACTAGCATCTTGTCTGATGTATGGCATTTAAAGATCTCCCATTCTGTGAGAAGTCTCTTGATTTGGATAGTGGTTTATTTTGTTGTGCAGAAGCTTTTTAATTTGATGTAGTCCCATAGGTTTATGCTTGCCTTAGTCTTCTTTGTAACTGGATTTGTTTCACTGAAGATGTCTGTAAAATTCATGCGGAAAAGAGTTCTGCCAATATTTTCCTCTAAGTATCTGATAGTTTCTGGTCTAACATCCGAGCACTTGATCCACTTCGAATTTATTTTTGTGTTTGGTGAAATATAGTGGTTCAGTTTTATTTGTTTGAACCCATTTTTTCCAACACCATTTGTTGAAGAGACTCTGCTCTTCCCATTTAATAGTCTGGGCACCTTTGTCAAAGATTAGATGTCCATAGGTGTAGGGGCTTACTTCTGGGCTCTAAATTCTATTCCACTATTCATTGTGTCTTTTCATGTTCCAGTACCAAGCAGTTTTGATGAAAAAGGCCCTATAACACAATTTGAGATCTGGGAATATGATGCCTCCAGTTCTGTTCTTTTTTCTCAAGATTGTTTTGGCAATTATAGGTCTTTTCTGGTTCCAGATAAACATTTGTAGCATTTGTTCTCCTAAAAATGTGGTTGGGATCTTGATGAGGATAGCATTAAACTTGTATATGGCTCTGGGTAGTATATTTATTTGGATGATGTTAATTCTTCCAAGCCATGAACATGGAATATCTTTCCACTTCTTTGTGTCTTTTTCTATTTCCTTAAGTAGTGACTCGTAATTTTCAGTATACAAGTCTTTCACTTCTTTGGTTAGGTTTATTCCTAGATATTTTATTGGTTTTGTTGCTATAGTAAAAGGAACTGGTTTCTGGATTTCAACTTCTTATAACTTAGTGTTTGCATAGAGGAATGCCACTTTCACTTCTTTGGTTAGGTTTATTCCTAGATATTTTATTGTTTTAGTTGCTATAGTAAAAGAAATTGATTTCTGGATTTCAATTTCTTCTAGCTTAGTGTTTGCATAGAGGAATGCCGCTTACTCTTGAATGTTAATTTTGTAGCCTGACACCTTACTGTGCTCTGATATATGGCCTATTTATGGTAGTCTGACTCTTTATAGGAGACCTTTCAGAACTCCTTTTAGGGCAGGCTTAGCGACAGTTGATTCTTTCAACTGTTGCTTGTCTGAAGTTTGTATGCCTCCATCTCATCTGAATTACAGTCTAGCAGAATACAGTAGTCTTGGTTGAAAGCCTTTCTCATTGAGTACGTGATAGATATCTTGCCATTCTCTTTTGGCCTGTAGTGTTTGTGTGGAGAAGTCTGCTGCTAATCTTATGGGTTTTCCTCTGTCGGTGACTCTTTGTTTTTCTCTTGCAGCATTCAGAATCCTTTCTTTATCCTTATTCTTTTCCATTCTAAATATGATGTGTCTTGGTGTCTTTGAGTCTGGGTTAATTCTGTTTGGGACCCTCTGGGCTTCTGAACATTTATGTCTTTTATGCTGTCTAGACTAGAGAAGTTCTCAGCTATTATGTCCAGAGGTATGCTGTCTTCCTTTCCCTCTCTTTCTTCCTCTGGTAAGCCAATAATGTGTATATTATTTCTTTTGAAGTCATTCCATAGGTCTCTGTTGTTGCTTTCAGTATCTATTAATCTCTTTTTGAGATCTCTTACTTCTTTTTTAGTTGTCTCTAATTCATCCTCAATCTTGCAAACAAAAATAAAACAGTGAGACTACATCAAGTTGAAAAACTTCTGCACGGCGAAAGAAGCCATAACCCAAATAAAGAGACTCCTCACAGAATGCGAGAAGATCTTTACATCAGACAAGAGGCTAATAACCAAAATATATAAAGAACTCACCAAACTTAGAAACAGAAAAAATGACCCTATTCAAAAGTGGAGAGAGCATATGAACTGATTATTCACTACAGAAGAGATACAGAAGGCCAAAAGACATAATGAAAAGTTCCCCAAGTAACTGATTGTCAGAGAAATGCAAATAAAGACAACAATGCTATACCACTTCATCCCTGTGATAATGTCATACATCATAAAAGACAGCAACAACAAATGCTGTGGAGGGTGTGGGGGCAAATAATCCCTCCTGCACTGCTTTTGGGAATGTAAACTGGTGCAGTCCCTGTGGAGAGCAGTCTGGATAACCCTCACAAGGCTAGAAATAGACCTTCCTTATGACCTATATTCCTAAGGAGTCAAGCACATCAATCCAAAAATTTTTCATACACCTATATTCATAGCAGTACAATATTTAGTAGCCAAAACCTTGAAACAACCCAGGTTCCAACAACAGATGAGAGGCTAAAAAAGTTGTGGTATAGACACACAATGGAATACTACTCAGCTATTAAGAATAAAGAACTCAGAGAGAGGTAGGCTGTGAGTATGGATCAACCTGTCAACACCCATGTTCTGTGGGGAAGCAATTACAGAAGCCAGACCTTCAACCTTCTGCATCCCACAATGACCTTGGGTCCATACTACCAGAGGGTTAAAGAATAGAAAAGTTATCAGGGGAGCAGATGGGATACGGAGTTCTGGTGGTGGGAATTGTGTGGAGTTGTACCCCTCTTATCCTATGGTTTAGTCAATGTTTCCTTTTTATAAATAAAAATATAAAAAAATAAATACAGAATTTGAAAAAAAAAAAGAAAGAATAATGAACTCACCTTCTATAACTCATCCTGGGTGGAGCTAGAAGGAATTATGTTAAGTAAGATAAGTCAGAAAGAGAAAGACAAGTATGGGATGATCCCACTCATAAAGAGAAGTTGAGTAAGTAGAAAAGAAAAGGAAATGCAAAGCAGGAATTGACTGAGTTTGGAGTATTGCACCAAAGTAAAAAACTCTGGGTGGAGGGTGAGGGTAGACTTTCAATTCCACTGTAGGGGGGGTTGAGGAGTAGGGACACAGACCTTTGGTTGTGGGAATGTTGTTAATATACACTCTTATTAACTTATAGACTTATAAATCACTAATAAATATGAGAGGGAGAAAAATAGATTGAATGTATTGAACTTTTTGATGCATAGATCCTAGTTCTTAAGTTTTTCAGTCTGAGCACTTAAGGTTTCAAATAGGTAACCTGACTGAATTTTAATAATGGGCTTAAATTGTTAATACACTTCTAAAATGGCATTCCTTTAAAATATTAAATCACCTATAACCCTAGGCCAACTGTTCTTGCCAGTATATAAGACACAATTAATTGTAAATAGCTTAAATGATATAAATCATTGCAAGCTCTTGTATAATACAGCAAATCCTAACCATGGGATTTTTGTTCTTTTTCTAAAATCTTTTTATTATCTTTATTTTACAGAGACAGAAATCAAGAAAGAAAGGGGAGATAGAAAGTAAGACAGACAGAGAGACACCTGTATTCTTGCTTCACTACTTGCAAAGCTTACCCCTGCAGGTGGGGACTGAGGACTCGAAACTAGGTCCTTGTGCATTATAACAGGTGTGCTCAACCAGATTAGCCACCACCTTGATCCCTGAGATTTTCCAAGTAAACCAAATTTCCAGATAAGTTGGTTATAACAATAACTTTCTATTGTCTTCTTAAATTCTAAGACAGCAGGAACCAAGTGGTTCTCTATAAAACCTGTATTTCTCCCAGTGCTGGAACCGCTGGGGCACGGTTAATTTTCCTTCATGCTGCTCTCAACCCATACCATTTGATACTGCATCTGCTGATCTGTCTCATCCAAATGAATGCAACCAGTACCATCTCGACATATTTCACTTTGCACAGTGTCCAAAGACACCAGGCCTGGAGTATAAACCCTTCTGCTCCATTACTCTGGTGAGAACTTTCCTAGCTCATAGGACTCCTTAATTCCATTTTAAGTGGCACACTTCCTAACAAAGCTAGATATAGACCAGGGCCATGAGATAGGGCACATGTGCACATGTATTCAAAAGTTAGGGGAAATATGTATACTTTAAAGTAAAAGTGCAAATAGTTTGCAGTGATTCAATCAGTGCAGCAAGCAAGTAGAAAGACCTACAAAAGACAACATAAAATATTTAATCAAATAGTTTCTACTTAGACCTAGATACTGTTCTCACCTACTTCCTATCTCACTTCCCTCTATCACCCTTGTCAGATAAAGTAATGACTACAAAAGCTGGATAAGAGCAAGATACCAGCATACTTTAATGATGGCCCTTTTGATCACTACCAGGCCCCTCATCATCCAAAGCTCTAGTCAGGAAATTCTTGAAAATCCCCACATAGATATGAAGGACCTAGACCTCTAACAGATCCCTCTCTCCACGGTAGCTGCTCTTCTCCATCAGGAATAGCATAGTGGACCCACTTGTAACTCTACAGGACCTTTCCCTCAATGTGGAACAACAGTGGTAGGGACTGCCCCACTTTCTGAAGTGAGACTGGGTCAACATACTTTGCCACTTGAGGAAGACTGGTCCTGAAAAAAGTGCAGCCTAGAATGTTCTTAGCTATGACATAGAATGTGAGCTCAGACTGACAGAGATGCAGAGGTTACACAGGCTCCTGTGCTGAATATGGGCCTCAGATCAAATCTGTGAGGTTTATGTTTAACAGTATTTGTATACGATCCCATATTTGGGAGCTACTTTCTTCCCTGATCCAGCTTTGTAGTCCTTTTTCCAACTCTGACACCATCTTCCCAGAGAATACCATTAGCCCACCTGCATGTTAGCTGTCGGACTCGGGCAAAAATTAGTAAAGTTATGGGCCCCTTGGAATATACTTAAAATAGAGCTATTGGCTTTTCCCAAAATGGAGACCCCAAATCTCATCTGCTATATGCTTATCTTTAGGTTACTGATTATTAAACAATTTGTTCTGCTTTCTATCTTAATGCTTTTCAGTCACCAAGTTGCAGATGCTACCATGACACCAATCTGACTTTCTTGGGCAGACAACCTCACCAATGTGTCCTGGAACCTCACCTTTCCAGAGTCCTGACCCATAAGGGGAAGAGAGAGACAGGCTGAGAGTATGGATTAACCTCCCAATGCCCAAGTCCAGTAGAGAAGCATTTACAGAAGCCAGACCTTCTACCTTCTGCACCCCATAGTGATCCTGGGTTCATACTCTTAGAGAGATAAAGAATAGGAAAGCTTCCAATGAAGGAGATGGGGTGTGGAATTCTGATGGTGGAAATTTTGTGGAATTGTAACCCTCTTATCCAACGGACTTGTTGATCGTAATTAAATCAATTAAAAAATTAAAAAGAGAAAGTGAAATAAAGACACTTGTAGCACTGCTTCCCCAGTAGTTGGGACTGGGGGCTTGAACCCGGGTCCTTGTACATGGGTACATATGTACTTAATCAAGTATCTCTATCATAACAAAAAATGAAAACAAAAATGATGCTGGGAAAAGTGGATTTGTTGTGTAGGCTCTGAGCCCCAGAAATAATTCTGATGTCAATAAAAAGTTAAAATAAATAAACATAATAACAAAAATGTGGTCTTAATTAAGCACTAGATGAGACTGACAAAGCTGATATGTGTAGACACTTTCATCAAAGGTGAATACACATTCTCACTTGTATATACAATATTCTCAAGGACTGACCATATCTAGAAAAACAAAAATTAATAAATTATGCAAAACCTGAAGTAGCAAAAAGTATCTTTTCTGATCATAATGACATGTGACTAGAAATCAATCACAAAAAAGAAAATGGTGGGGTTGTCTGTCCAGGGAAGTCTGGTTGGCACCAATGTGTCCCCAGAGCCCCACCCTACTAGGGAAAGAGAGAGGCAGGCTGGGAGTATGGATCAACCTGTCAATGCCCATGTTCAGTGGGGAAGCAATTACAGAAGCCAGACCTTCCACCTTCTGCATCCCACAATGACCTTAGGTCCATACTCCCATAGGGATAAAGAATAGGAAAGCTATCAGGGGAGGGGATGGGATATGGAGATCTGGTGGTGGAATATGTGTGGAGTTGTACCCCTCTCATCTTATGGTTTTGTCAGTGCTTCCATTTTAGAAATAAAAAAAGTAATAAAAAAGAAAATGGAGAAAAATCTCAAAACATGTGGAAACTAAACAATATGACCCTGAATAACAACTGGGTCAAAGAAAAAATTGAAATATGATAATGAAAATGATAAGGCAAATAATTAGAGTCTATGGAATACTGAAAAACAGTAATGAGAGAAGTACATACCAATATAGGCCCACATTAGCAAATAAGAATGAACTCAACTAGAGAAACTTGCATTACATTAGAAAAAGAACAATAGACTCAAATGTCATCAGAAGGAGTGAAATAATAATTAGAGCAGAGGGCTCGGGGAGATATCTTAATGGTTATCCAAAATACTATTATGTCTAAGGCACCAAAAGTCTCAGGTTCAATCCCCAGATCTACCATAAGCCAGAGATGAGCAGTGCTCTGGCTTAAAACAACATCTCAGAGCAGAAGTATGTGAAAGAGAATCAGTAAAGCCTCAACATTGATCAACAAAACCAAGAGCTGTGCCTATAAAAGAATAAATAAAATGCATAACCCCCTCATTGGGGTCAGTAATTGAGAATACTATGGAAAATGAGTTAGCAGCAGAAGCTTTGTTACAGCTGATTTTGCAGAAGCACAAGGCATCTAACATAATCTTATGAGCATTTCTATTCAACAACCGAGCGAAATGGATGAGAGGAGGATGGTGTCTTTATGGCTATCTCTGTCTCTGCCTTTTTCTCTGAAAAAGTCAGACTGAATCAGTCAATTCCCAATGATAGCAAAAAGAAGAAAAAACTTAAAAAAGAGTTAATGCGTTTATGCAACTATTTATTTATGAACGAGATAGAAGGAGAGAGAGGAAGAGAGCCAGGCATTACTTTAGTACAGGTGCTTCCAGAGATTTGAACTCAGGACATAATGCTTGAGAGTCCAAGACTTTATCCAGTGCACTACCTCTAGGACCAAAAGAAAAAGCTTCCATACATCAAAAGAAACAAAAGTAAGAAGGAAATAAAACAAATGAGACACTTTTTTCTTTTTTTATTAGTGATTTAATATTGATTTATAAGATTATAAAATAGCAGGGGTCTAATTCCACGTCTTTCCCACCACCAGACTTCTGTGTCCCCATTCCCTCCACTGGCAACTGTAGTAGCTCTCCCAAGGTCACAGATATAAGTTGATTATTATTTCTATAATCATGTATCTATATTAATATATATTTGACCTTCTTCCCCCCCCAAGGTCTTCTTTATCTTCCTTTCTAAGTCACAGCTACACCCATTACTACTTCTGAATGTCCTTTTTTCACCTTCTCTGAGTCCTGATGGAATTGAAGTTCAGAGAGCTCTGATCATCTGTCCCTATCATTTCTTTCCCTCTGGGTTTATGGATCAGATTCTTTATGGGAGTGCAGAAGGTGGGAGGTCTGACTTTTGTAATTCTCTGATGGATATGGGCGTTGGCAGTTTGATCCATACTCCCAGCCTGTTTCTATCTTTCCCTAGTATGGTAGGGCTCTGGGAAGTTCTGGGGACATGCTGCTGAGGCCATCTTCTCAGGACGTTCAGGATGGAATTATAGTAGCATCTGCAATTTGGTGTCTGCAAAGCAGAAGATATAAAGCAGGCCAGAATGTTTAATAAATAGGAACCAAAAAAGTAGGAATAGGGCATATGGGACTAGGGATTTTAGGATGAAAAGGAGCTAGGAAGTCTATTTTAGGTATGTTCCTAGGGGTCCATGACTTTAGTAATTTTTGTTGGAGCTTGATAGCTAACATGGAGGAGAACTAAAACTAGTGTCTGGGAAGATAGTGTCAAAGTTGAGAATTGGACTAGAAACTTGGGTCCCAAACTTGAAGAAAATATATAAATACAATTAACTATTTACCACATCTATCTGACCTAGAGCCTATATATATATATATATATATATATATATATATATATATATTATGTATATATGTATATATGTATATTTGGCACAGAAGCCTGTACACAAATGGGAAATTTTTGCACATCACAAAAAAAGGTGATTAAAAAAAAGCAATGAGGGGCCAGGCAGTAGTGTACCTGGTTAAGTGCTCACATTACAATGTGCAAGGACCCCAGGCTCAAGCACCTGGACCCCACTTGCAGGGGGAAATCTTCATGAGCAGTGAAGCAGAGCTGCAGATGTTTCTCTGTCTCTCTCCCTATCTCCTCCTCCTTTATCAATTTCTCTCTGTCACTATACAATAATAAAAATAAATAAAATCATTTAAAAAATCTCTTAAAATCAATGAAACTAAGAGCTGGTTCTTTGAGAGGATAAAAACAATTTATAAATCATTGACCAGGTTTGCCAAGACAAAAAAGAGAAATCTGTGATAAAAAGTCAGAAATGAGAGAGACAAAATTGCAACTAATGAGACAGAAATACAAAAGATCATAAAAGGGTATTATTAACACCTATATGCAAACAAATTGGACACTCTAGGTAAAATGGACACATTATTAGAGTCGTGCAAACCCCCAAGACTGAACAAGAGGAAGAAGACAACCTTATCAGATCACTAACTTGTCCAGAAATTGAAGCTGTAATCAAAAGTCTTCCTAAGAACAAAAGTCCAGGCCCAGATGACTTTTACTAATGGATTCTATAAGACTTTCAGTGAAGTATTAATGCCAATCTTACCCAAATTTATTCAAATATCACAGTAGGAGGAATTATCCAATATAATAATATGATAAACCCATGACCAAAATCACATTCAGTAAGACTTATAAAATCTGAGACTAGGGGGGTGACTTCTGGAGGCAGGGCTACAAGCAGCAGCAGATCTGTTTCTTTCCTCTCCTCTCCTCTCCCAGATCAACTAGGAATACCAAAGGAGACCACCTGGGACTGAAACAAGACAGGACTAGAATAACTACAGGAACCCACCAAATCACTAGTGAGTGAAAGCACGTGTGGCTAGTGACAGAAAGGAGTCTAGGGAGAGACTAAGTGGCTGGTAACAGTCCGGCAGTTTATCAGTTGAGACACCACCTCCACTCTGTTCCACCAACAAGGGGACAGCTTAAGGGAAGAGAGGACTTCTCTGAGACACACCAAATGCACCTATGAGTCTCCATTGCTACTTCCCCTCAGAATCTGGAGCAGTGGCAGGGAGGGACACCGGGGGACAGAGATCTAACCAGGAAACTCAGGAGAAGACCTATACCTTGGTGGCATAGCTGTGGGGCTGTGAAAGTCTCTTTGCATAACCACTGGACTATCTCTGCCACACCCTGCCTTATCTCTTGGTCAGGAGTCAGTGATTAAGCTAAGAAGCCTACTTATAGTTTAGAAGCCCTCAGGCTCCCATAGCCTACAGAGAAGGGAAAAAAAGGCTTTTAAATCACTGTGCTCCAACTCAGGGATAAAAATACTATTGAAACAACTGTCAGTTTCCACAGCTGTGAACCCTTTAATTACCTTACTTAGACACAAGTCAATCCAGGAAATAGTGATCAGTAATTTGAAAAGTACTAAGAGAAGGAACTCACAACATAATATATAAAATGGGTAAACCAACAAGAAGGAATATTGGAGAAACGAACCAGGACAACAGTCCATCTAAAAGCCCCCCAAAAGGTGAAGCACAAAATAATGAGTTCAACATCCAAACATTAGCTGAGGAAATAATCACAGGAGTGAGTAAAGAGTTTGAAAGAATTGTAATCAGAAATACAGGAACAACAAATGAGACTCTGGAAGAAAACACTAACTATCTCAAGGTTATTAGAGAGCTGAAAGCTGAGCTAAGAACACAACAAGCTGAACAAGCTAAAACAGTATCAGAACAGAGTAACAAAATAGATGAACTCCAGAAAACAGTAGAGGGCAGGGAGAATAGAATCAATGAGGCTGAAGACAGAATTAGCAACATCAAGGACGAATTAGAGACAACTAAAAAAGAAGTAAGAGACAACAAAAAGAGATTAAGAGATGCTGAAAAAAACAACAGAGACTTATGGGATGACTTCAAAAGAAACAATGTACGCATTATTGGCTTACCAGAGGAAGAAAGAGAGGGAGAGGAAGAAAGCATTCTTCAGGACATAATAGCTGAAAACTTCTCTAGTCTAGACAACATAAAAGACTTAAAGATTCAAGAAGCCCAGAGGGTCCCAAACAGAATTAACCCAGACTCAAAGACACCAAGACACATCATATTTAGAATGGAAAGGAGTAAGGATAAAGAAAGGATTCTGAAGGCTGCAAGAGAAAAACAAAGAGTCACCCACAGAGGAAAATCCATAAGATTAGCTGCAGACTTCTCCACACAAACACTACAGGCCAGAAGAGAATGACAAGATATCTATTGAGTGATCAATGAGAAAGGCTTTCAACTAAGACTACTGTATTCTGCTGGACTGTCATTCAGACTAGATGGAGGCATCAAAACCTTCTCAGACAAGCAACAGTTGAAGGAATCAACTATCACCAATCCTGTCCTGAAAGAAGTTCTGAAAGGTCTTCTATAAGCAGTCAGACCATCATAAATAGGACATATATCAGAACATTCTAAAACTCTACAAGAATGGCATTTAAATATCATCACTCTTTGATATCAATAAATGTCAATGGCCTGAATTCAACCATTAAAAGACACAGAGTAGGAAGATGGATCAGAAAATACAACCCAAAAAATATGCTGTCTACAGGAAACCCACCTAACTTAACAAGACAAACACAGACTTAAAGTGAAAGGATGGAAAACTATCATACAAGCCAATGGCCCACAAAAAAGGGCAGGAACAGCTATTTTCCTATCTGATATGATAGACTTTAAAATATATAAGATTAAAAAAAATAGGATGGACACTACTTAATACTCAGAGGATCAGTCAATCAAGAGGACGTAACAATCATTAACATCTATGCACCCAATGAGAAGCCATCTCAATACATCAAACGTCTACTGAAAGAGCTACAGCAATATATATTAACAGCAACACAGTCATAGTAGGGGACTTCAACACCCCACTCTCTCAACTTGACAGATCATCCAGGCAGAAAATCAATAAAGACATAGGGAGCTAAAGGAAGAGATAGGTAAACTAGAACTATTGGACATTTTCAGAGTCATTCATCCCAAGAAACTGGAATACACATTTTACTCAAATACACATGGGTCATTCTCAAGGATAGATCATATGTTAGGCCACAAAGACAGCATCAGCAAATTCAAGAGCATTGAAATCATCCCAAGCATCTTCTCAGACCACAGTGGAATTAAACTAATACTTAACAATCAACAAAAGTGTTGTATGCTTTACATTGGTTTGTTCTAGCTCTCCCCTGCCAAGAGAACTGGATCAGTCCTGTTAGTTTCACGGGCCTGCTTGGCCCCGCCCCTAGGAACCCCGACAGAGTCCAGAGTTACAGAGTTGGAGAGTTGCACAGTTAGAGAGTGCTTGCGCCACCCCAAAGAGACAGCAGAGTTCTGTTTGGTGATTAGTTTGTCTTAGTTTATGAATTGTTGTTCTTGAATAAAGAAATACAGCTTCTCTGCCCAACCGTATGTCTCTGGTCTTCTCTGTTACCCGCCCGTGAAGCTAGCCCGGCTAGCTCAGTCGGTAGAGCCTACGAATTTTAACAACAGATCATATGTAAGGCCACAAAGACAGCATCAGCAAATTCAAGAGCATTGAAATCATCCCAAGCATCTTCTCAGACCACAGTGGAATTAAACTAACACTTAACAATCAACAAAAGATGAGTAATAGCCCCAAAATGTGGAAGCTCAACAGTACACTTCTTAATAACCTCTGGGTCAAAGAGGAAAAAAGGAAGAAATCAAAATGTTTCGAGAGTTCAATGAAAATGAAGACTCAAGTTATCAAAATATTTGGGACACAGCTAAGGCAGTACTGAGAGGGAAGTTCATAGCTATACAAGCACACATTAGGAAAAAAGAAAAAGCACAAATAAACAGCCTGATCGCACATCTTAAAGACCTAGAAAAAGAAGAACAAAGGAACCCTAAAACAACGAGAAGGTCAGAAATCACTAAAGTTAGGGCAGAAATAAATAACATTGAGAATAAGAAAACCATACAAAAGATCAACAAAAGTAAATGTTGGTTTTTTGAAAGAGTGAACAAAATCGACAAACCTTTAGCCAGACTAACAAAACAAAAAAGGGAGAAGACCCAAATAAATCGGATACTAAATGAAAGAGGAGATATCACAAAGACACTGCAGAAATTCAACATATCATGCGAGGCTTCTATGAACAACTATATGCCACCAAGCTAGAGAACCTGGAAGAAATGGACGATTTTCTAGATACCTACCAACTCCCAAAACTAAGTAAAGAAGAACAAAATAACATGAGCAGGTCCATCACAGCTAATGAAATTGAAATAGGTATCAAAAATCTCCCCCAAAATAAAAGTCCTGGACCAGATGGTTTTACAAATGAATTCTACAAAAGCTTCAAAGAAGAATAAATAACTCTACTTTTAAAAGTCTTCCAGAAGATTGAAGACACTGGAATACTCCCTTGCAGCTTCTATGAAGCCAACATCACTTTGATACCAAAAGCAGACGGACACAACCAAAAAAGAAAACTACAGACCGATATCTCTGATGAACATAGATGTTAAAACACTGAACAAAATTCTAGCCAACCGGATACAGCAGTATATTAAAAAGATTGTTCATTATGACCAAGTGGGGTTTATCCCAGGCATGCAATGTTGGTTAAATATATGTAAATCAGTCAATGTGATCCACCGCATCAACAAAAGCAAGACGAAAAACCACATGGTCGTATCAATAGATGCAGAGAAAGCCTTTGACAAAATACAACATCCCTTTATGATCAAACACTACAAAAATGGGAATAGATAGAAAATTCCTGAAGATAGTGGAGTCTATATATAGCAAACCTACAGCCAACATCATACTCGATGTTGAAAAACTGGAAGCATTTCCACTCAGATCAGGTACTAGACAGGGCTGCCCACTATCACCATTACTATTCAACACAGTGTTGGAAGTTCTTGCCATAGCAATCAGGCAGGAGCAAGGAATTATAGGCATACAGATTGGAAGAGAAGAAGTCAAACTATCCCTATTTGCAGATGACATGGTAGTATACACAGAAAAATATAACAAATGCAGCAAGAAGCTTTTGGAAATCATCAGGCAATACAGTAAGGTGTCAGGCTATAAAATTAACATTCAAAAGTAAGTGGCATTTCTCCATGCAAACACTAAGCTAGAAGAAATTGAAATCCAGAAATCATTAATCCAGTAAAATTCATTTTACTATAGCAACTAAAACAATAAAATACCTAGGAGTAAACCTAACCAAAGAAGTGAAAGACTTGTATACTGAAAATTATGAGTCACTACTCAAGGAAATTGAAAAAGACACAAAGAAGTGGAAAGATATTCTATGTTCATGTGTCGGTAGAATTAACATCATCAAAATAAATATACTACCCAGAGCCATATACAAATTTAATGCTATCCCCATCAATATCCCAAGCACATTTTTAGGAGAATAGAACAAATGTTACAAATGTTTATCTGGAACCAGAAAAGACCTAGAATTGCCAAAACAATCTTGAGAAAAAAGAACAGAACACTCCCAAATCTCAAATTGTATTATATGGCCATTGTCATCAAAACTGCTTGGTACTGGAACATGAATAGACACACTGACCAATGGAATAGAATTGAGAGCCCAGAAGTGAGCCCCTACACCTATGGACATCTAATCTTTGACAAAGGGGCCCAGACTATCAAATGGGGAAAGCAGAGTCTCTTCAACAAATGGTGTTGGAAAGAATGGATTGAAACATGCAGAAGAATGAAACTGAATCACTGTATTTCACCAAACACAAAAGTAAATTACTAGTGGATCAAGGACTTGGATGTTAGACCACAAACCATCAGATACTTAGAAGAAAATATTGGCAGAACTCTTTTCCTCATAAATTTCAAAGACATCTTCATTGTAATGAATCAAATTACAAAGAAGACTAAGGCAACGTGGTCTGGGAGGTGGCACAGTGATAAAGCTTTGGACTCCCAAGCATGAGGTCCTGAGTTCGATCCCCAGCAGCACATGTAACCAGAGTGATGTCTGGTTCTTTCTCTCTCCTCCTATCTTTCTCATAAATAAATAAAGTGTTTTTTTTTAAAAAAAAAAAAAAAAAGAAGACTAAGGCAAGCATAAACCTATGGGATTACATCAAATTAAAAAGCTTCTTCACAGCAAAAGAAACCACTACCCAAATCAAGAGACCCCTCACAGAATGGGAGAAGATCTTTACATGCCATACATCAGACAAGAGTTTAATAACCAACATATATAAAGAGCTTTCCAAACTCAACAACAAGACAACAAATAACCCCATCCAAAAATGGGGGGAGGACATGGACAGAATATTCACCACAGAAGAGATCCAAAAGGATGAGAAACACATGAAAAAAATGCTCCAAGTCTCTGCTTGTCAGAGCAATGCAAATAAAGACAACAATGAGATAACACTTCACTCCTGTGAGAATGTCATACATCAGAAAAGGTAACAGCAGCAAATGCTGGAGAGGGTCTGGGGTCAAAGGAACCTTCCTTCACTGCTGGTGGGAATGTCAATTGGTCCAACCTCTGTGGAGAACAGTCTGGAGAACTCTCAGAAGGCTAGAAATGGACCTACCCTACGACCCTGCAATTCCTCTCCTGGAGATATATCCTAAGGAACCCAACACACCCATCCAAAAAGATCTGTGTACACATATGTTCTTGGCAGCACAATTTGTAATAGCCAAAACCTGGAAGCAATCCAGGTGTCCAACAGCAGATGAGTGGCTGAGAAAGTTGTGCTATTTATACACAATTGAATACTTCTCAGCTGTAAAAAATGGTGACTTCACCATTTTCAGCCGATCTTGGATGGATCTTGAAAAATTCATGTTAAGTGAAATAAGTCAGAAACAGAAGGATAAAAATGGGATGATCTCACTCTCAGGCAGAAATTGAAAAACAAGATCAGAAAAGAAAACACAAGTAGAGGGGAGTCAGGCTGTAGTGCAATGGGTTAAGCGCAGGTGGCGCAAAGCACAAGGACCGGCATAAGGATCCTGGTTCTAGCCCTGGCTCCCCACCTGCAGGAGAGTCGTTTCACAAGCAGTGAAGCAGGTCTGCAGGTGTCTTTCTCTCCCCCTCTCTGTCTTCCCCTCCTCTCTCCATTTCTCTCTGTCCTATCCAACAACGATGATAACAATAATAACTACAACAATAAAACAACAAGGACAACAAAAAGGGAATAAATAAATATTTAAAAAAATAAAATAAAATAAAATAAAGAAAGTGTCAGAAGAAAACACAAGTAGAACCTGAAATGGAATTGGCTTACTCCACCATAGTAAAAGACTCTGGGGTGGGTGGGTGGGTGGGGAGAATACAGGTCCAAGAAGGATTCAGAGGACCTAGTGGGGGTTGTATTGTTATATGGGAAACTGGATGTTATGCATGTACAAACTATTGTACTTACTGTTGAATGTAAAACATTAATTCCCCAATTAAAAAAAAAAGAAAACATAGTCAAGCTTCTCCAATAAAAGTCCATATGTACATCAAAAAAAAATCTGAGACTAGGTAAAGACATCCATTCTCATCAATGCTATTCAACATAGCCCTCAATTATCATTATAAAGTATTCAGATAATAAAATGATATATATGACCATAGATTGGAAAGGAGGAAGTTAAACTATCACTATTTGCAGATGACATACCATATATGGAAAGCCCTAAATGCTTCTCCAAAAATTAATAGAAATCATCAGTAAATTCAACAGAGTAGCAGGATACAAAGTCAATATACATAAATATGTAGTATTCCTGTACACAAATGATGAGTTGGGAGTAAGTAAAATAAAAGAAGCAATCCTTTTCATAACTGAACTAAACAACAGATAATATAGCTTAGAGCAAATCTATCAAAAGATATAAAATACTATTACAAAGAAAACTATAAGATACTCTTAAAAGATATAGAAAGACAGATACATATAAATAAATGGAAGGATATATCTTGTTCTTGGTTGGAATAATAAGAATGGTTAGTATAGCAATTTACAGATTTAATGAAATCTCTATATTTAAAAAAATCTCAACAATATTGTTCAATGAAGGGGTTCTTCAGATCCGGTAGAAGATGCTGGAGAAGGACCTAGGCTAGGGGTGAGAATGTTTTGCAGAAAAATGAGAAATTTTGCACATGTGCCAAAAATTGTATTTTCTATAAACCATTAGTCACCCCAATAAAATATATATGCAAAGAAATAGAAAAAGTAATCCTAAAATTTGTGTGGAACAGCACAAGACCAACACAACCAAGCAACTAAGAGAAGATATTTTCACATCATACATATGACAAGAATATTGAAAATTTATATGGAAAAATATTTCTCAATAGAATCTCTAAAGGCTAGAAAAGACTAAAAGATATTCAAAGTTTTGAATGGATTAGATGTTTTATTTACTAATTTTCAACAAAACAACTAATAGCAATTATAAAATAAGCAAAATATCTGAGCAGACAATCCTCTGTGTCAGAAGATGCTCTGGCTTTATCTTTGTTGTGAAGTAAATAAAAGAAATATTTAAGGAATATTTTTAAAGAAAGAAGGCATCTAGATGGCCCATAAGCCTATGAATATATGTTCCACATTATGTATCACTAGAGAAAAGCAAATTATTAAGACCACAATGAAATTCCACCTTATATCTTTGAAAATGGTCTACATAAAAAAGGAAAAGGACAGATGTTGGTGAGACTGTGGAGAAAAAAGAACTCTAAGGGCTGGGTGGTGGTGCACCTGGTTGAGCGCACATATTATAGTGCACAAGGACCCGGTTTCTAGCCCCCGGTGTCCCTCTGCAGGGGGAAAGCTTTGTGAGTGGGGAAGCGGTGCTGCAGGTGTCTCTCTCACTTCTTGTCTATCTCCCCTTCTCCTCTCAATTTCTGGCTGTCTCCATCCAATAAATAAATAAAGATAATATTTAAAAAAAAAAAAAAGAACTCTAGTATACTGTTGGTAGGAATGCAAACTGGTACAGCCCCTATGGAATACAATTTGGAGAATACTTAAAAAAACATGGAAATACTCCATGGCCAAGCAATATCACTCCTGGATATATATCCAAAAGACAAGGAGCACTAATTTGAAAGGATGTATGCACCCCTATGTTCATAGCTGCACTATTTTACAATTTTCAAATTATGGAAACAATCTAAATGATCAATGACAGATGACTAGATTGCAGATACTCTGCTACCAAAATGATGAGATTGTATCATTTAGAACAAAATAGGTAGAACTGAAGGTGATTATACTGAATCAAATAGGAAGTAAATGATAATTACCAGATGATTTTTCTCGTATGTGAAAGATAGATGACTAAAGTAGACGAACTGACAAAAACTGGCAGCCAGACTGTATCTTTGATTTTGTTAGAACTAAGGTGGTTGGATGTGGGGGGCTGACGGGGCACAGAACTTGGTGAGGGATATGGTAACTGACCTTCACCATGTGTGAGTATGAAAATACCACTGAAATCCTATACTTTTAAAAACACTGCAAATAAAAATTTGAAAAGCAAAATTAGAAAGGCAATTAGATTACTTAAATAAAAAGCAGAGAATGATTAATTATGGTCAACAGAGTCAGGTGTAGGTATGCAAAAAAACAAATTGTGTATATGTCAGTAGATGTTAACTATTGTGAAGATTGACTTTTACACAATGAATATGGAGATACTTATTACAGTTTAATGTAATTATCAACATGAATATAAGTGAGGGTCAATGGTAACTGTGTCACAAGCAGAACAAGTCATGTATATCTGAGTTGTTTCATTATAAATAAAACACAGCTTGCTATAAAGAAAAAAGGCATCAACTGTAGAAGAGAAGCTTTATAATAACACAAAAAGAATAAAAGCTATGAACCACATATAAATTATAGTGGCAGCCTTCTTGACAATCATGGCAACACAAAGGTAGTCACACTGGAATTCAGTTTCCATAGTAACAGACCCCGAAGACTAATCCAAGAAGATACACCCTATTTATTGTAAGCAGTCTGCTAGAATTTGTTTTCCTACCAGCCTGTAGTAGAACTTATAGTTATTGTTCAGGTAATGCAACCTCAGTCATATAGTCTCAGACAGGCACTTGTGAATGCAGGGTTCCTATACAGGCCTACTCAAACATATACCTCTGCACTGGTAGAAAGACAGAAGACAAAGAGTAAGTGGTAAGTTGGAGGATAGTAAAGAAGATGTCATCAAAACAACCAGCAAAATTTAAAAGAACTAAAACATGTGACAATAATATGAGAGAGTTATGGGACAACATTATTTGCATTATAAGCATGCCAGGATGAGAAGAGAAACAGACAAACTCATATTTGATATGAGACTTTAAAATAATCAAGTTAATAGAAGATAGTAATAGTTGCTTAGGGGACCAATCAGCCAAGAGGAGCTAACAATAATCAGTATCTATGTACCAAATGTGGGGCAGGGAAATATGTAAGATAGTAATATATTTGAGAAAATATATCTATAGCAATACAATAATACTGGGAGACTTGAACACTCAACTTTCCCAAATAGATCAGCCACACAGAAAATTAATAAAGAAGCAGAAGTGGTCTCACTCATGGACAGAAGTTAAGAAACAAGAACAGAAAATGGAAGCACAAAGTAGAACTTGGACTGGGTCTGGTGTATTGCACCAAAATAAAGGACTCTGGGGAGGGGCTAGGGCTTCCAGGTACTGGTGCATGATGGCGGAGGAGGACCTAGGCTGAGGGTGAGAGTGCTTTGCAGAAAACTGAGAAATTTTACACATGTATCAACAACTGTATTTACTGTAAACCATTAATCACTCCAGTAAAAATATAATTTCTACCCACCAATAAAAAAGAATAAAAAAGAAGCAAAAGAATCAAATCAAGAGGTGAACAGATCTACAGGACATCTTCAAATGTCTTCATCATAAGAAATTGGAATACACATACTTCTCAAGTCCACATGGAACATACTATACCACACAGAATTGTATCAATATTCTAAAATGTTTATAGTCTTATAAACCAAGGTTACCAAAAATATTACAACTGATAAAATCTTTAAATTGTTTACACCCTCCCATCTTGTATCCCTTCCTGTATTATTCTGGGTTTTCTAAATTTCTATACACAAATGGTCAGAGGCAGCAATAATGGTGATGCTGTTGGTAACATAATTTTGTTCCATACCTTTATTTTTGGTAGCCAGCCCAGTAAGTTGGGAGGAGGGAGTCTCTTTGTTGTCAGGCTCCTGAGTGGCAGTTATAGTGACTGTGTTTATGTCATAGCTCAGTGGCTCAACATTTGGATAGCCTTCCTTTTTTATCTTTTCCTGAACTATTTTATTTGTACTAAACTTTGTGACATCATCCTAAAGAAGTTTACCAGAAGAGCAAGTGCATATGACCATAAATTAATGAGAAACTATGTGAAATGCACTATGTAAAGCACTATAAAAGTCCAAGAAAACTTAATAATACCTGAAATAGGGGCAGAAAGAAATAAGGAGAGGAACAAATGAATTCAGATCATGAGTAATCAGTCTACCTTGAAGCTTTACTTTGCTAAACTTTTAGATAACTTTACTGGTGCATCTTAAGAATTCTTTTGACTGCACCGAAGTGAAGCCATGGGGCAGATGACTCTCTTTCTCACTTTCTATCTCCTCTTCCCTCTTAATTTCTCCCTAAATACATAAATTAATTAACTTAAAAATAATTCTTTTGACTTTTCAATAGTTCAAGGTTCAAGGTTTCTAACATCTTCATTATCTCTCATACTCAAAGAACAAATGGTAGAGAAGTTCAATCACTATTTATCAGGTAGTTTTCTTCTAGTTACCAGACCCACACGGCAGTGTAATGGCACATTAGGCACAAGGAGGTCAAACTGGAATTCCCATTGTTGTATGCAAGATGGAAAGCCCTTGGGAAGACCATGTCGTTGTAATCTTTACAAGGATGGGTTAATACAAGGGTTGTGTCTTAATGACAGAGCATCTCCATTTCCAGGCAACATGATTACATTTAAGGCTTGAGTGAAATAGCTCTAGGAAGAATTTTCTTTTGACTTTCTCCATGTAGCTGCTGATTTCTTTGTCTTTTTTTTTGTTTGTTTAACTTATTTATTTTAGTTTATTTATAGGATAAAATATATACAAGACCATAGGATAAGAAGGGTACAATTCTACATAATGGCTGATTATTTCTTACTATTATTCTCCCCTTGTAAACACATTTTTCCTTTTTATCCTTATATGGGGGTTTATTCACTTACAATGCATTTGTTGGCACATGGGTGCAATTTCTCATCTTCCCATGGTAGGTATCTGCAAAATACTCCCTCTCCCACTCTTGGTCTTTTATTCAATACTATGCACCAGGACCTCAATGCTTTTTCCACTTTCTTCCGTTCCCTCCTTCCCCAGAGTTCTTAGCTTTCGTACAGTCTGCCACACTCAATCCAAATTTCACTTTGTGTAATTATATTTTAAAATGTTATTAAGTTCTTCGAAGAAATATAATTATTTGGGGGCTGGGTGGTAGCAACGGGTTAAGTGCACATGGCGCAAAGTACAAGAACCGGCGTAAGGATCCCGGTTGGAGAGACTAGCTCCTCACCTTTAGGGGAGGTCGCTTCACAAGTGGTGAAGCAGGTCTGCAGGTATCTTTCTCTCCCCCTCTCTGTCTTCCCTTTCTCTTTCTGTTTCTCTCTGTCCTATTCGGCAACAACAGCAGAAATAACAACAACAATAATAACAATGGGAACAAAATAAGAAAAAAATGGCCTCCAGGAGCACTGGATTTGTAGTGCAGGCAGCAAGTCTCAGCGATAACTCGATAACCGTGGAGACAATACATATATTCTACTAAGGGACGCTAAGGAATTTGTAAGATAGTTTAACCTTAATCTCCGTCTTTTACAAGTGGAGTATCCATGTCCAGGTAAAGGGAAGCTACTCTTCAAATACACAGTAGTTGGGAACATACCATAGCATACCTCGTACATACCCTTGTGACATCAAGTCGCATATTAGGTGGGATTTATACTATAAATAAAAATTAATAACCAGTGGTCTACTTATTGTTTACCTTCATTGAAGGAAATGTCATAAATAATGTATCAGTCCTTGTTTATCCAAGAGGCAAAGTGGAAAGGGGAAAAGCCAAACCCCAATCTCATCCGGTCCGGAGGCAGTACTTTACAAGACTCTGGATTCTAGAACGCTCTGTGGTCATAGACGATTATCATTCTGAGTATCACCGTTTCCCCAGCTACGGTTGGACGGTGGCTGCACTGGGTTAAGTGCACATAGTACGAAGCATAAGGATCCGTGTAGGGATCCCAGTTTGAACCCCCGGCTCCCCACCTGCAGGATGGGGGTCGCTTCACAAGCGGTGAAGTAGGTCTGCAGGTGTCTTTCTCTCTCCCTCTCTTATCTTCCCCTCCCTTCTCAATTTCTCTGTCCTATCAAAAACTTGAAAAAATGGCGCCACTGTCCGCCTCCGCCCAATAATTTCCAAGTTCATCAAAGTCAACATAACCAAATACAGAATATCTCACAAGCAATTGTTACTAGTAGTATGTCAAGCAATTTGAACTCACATTTTAATTATTTTAAAAACAATTAATTAATTAACTTATCTATATATTGGGTAGGAACAGAAATCGAGAGGGAGGGGGGAGATAGAGAAGAAAGAGAAACAATTGTACCACTGCTCTTCTTGTAAAGTTTCTCCTTGGAGGTGGGGACTGGGGCCTTGAATCTTGGTCCATGCAACAGTAACGTGTGTTCAACCAGGTGTGCCCCTCTTCCAGTTTCATTCCATTATAGTCTTCTCACAGAGTGCTGAACTAGCAGTGGTACCTTGCTAAGAGTTTCAGTTTCATCAGTCATACGCTCAGGACTTGCCTTTTATTTCTTTCATTGAGAATAATATGGACTTATGCTTCTGTGTGTTTTAGGGGTATAATTTCTCAGCTTTAAAAAGATATGTGTTACCTAGCCATACTTACCACAAAGTTCCTGACCTTCCTTTTAAATTTTAGAAACAGTTCTAAAGTCATATTCATTTCCTGTTTCTTGATGTGGATCTATATTGATTGTTGTTTTTGTTGCCATTCTAAAAGGAATTGATTTCTGGATTTCTTTTTCTGCTACCTTAGTGTTTGCACAGAAGAATGCCACTGACTTTTGTATGTTAATTTTGTAGCCTGACAACTTATTATATTGCCTGATAATTTCCACAAGCTTCCTTCTGGATTGTTCAGGTTTTTCTGTGTATATTATCATATTATCTGCAAATAGTGAGAATTTGACTTCTTCCTTTCCTATCTGTATCCCTTTAATTCCTTGTTTCTGCCTTATTGCTATGGCAAGAACTTCTAATACTATGTTGAATAGTAATGGTGATAGTGAGCAGCCCTATCTAGTTCCTGATATGATGGGAAATACTTCCAGTTTTTCACCACTGAATATGAAGTTGGCTGTAGGTTTGCTATATATGGACTCCACTGTCATCTATTCTTATTTTTGTAGTGTTCTGATCATAAAGGGGTGTTGGACTTTATCAAAGGCTTTCTCTGAATCTATTGATATGGCCATGTGGTTTTTGGTCTTGCTTTTATTGATATGTTGGATCACATTGATTGAGTTACGAATACTCTGCAAATCTTGCATTCCTGGGATAAACCCCACTTGGTCATGATGAACAATCTTTTTAATATACTGCTATATCCTGTTGGCTAGAATTTTGTTTAATATTTTAGCATCTATGTTCATCAGAGATATTTATCTGTAGGACAATAGAAAATATGGGTGAAAACATTTATAGATAGACAGGTAGCTATAGAGATAATAGTCAACCTATATCTGTGACCTTGGGAGAATCACTGCAGTTTCCAATGAAAGGAATGGGACACAGAACTCTGGTGGTGGGAATGGTGTGGAATAGTACTCCTGTTATTTTGTAAATCACTAATAAAAATATAATAATAATAATAATAATAATAATCTTGGTTGTAAAACTTTCCCATCAAGAACTCTGAATATTCTTTTCTTATAGTGAAAAGTTACATTTAGAATTAGGCAGCTAGACTAAGTTTAGATGATCCTAATTTGTTGAAAACATACAAGGCATCATTGTCAGTAGCCAATTGAACATATGCCTTTTTCTCTCCACCAGATCTGATCAGGGTGTTAACCTTGGCTACATCATCAATCTCATAGAGTAGAGCTTTTTTCATAGTCTGTTTTTTCTGGTGTTTATTGGCCTTGACATCTATAATTAAAATCAATGTGTTATTGTCTTCTATCTTCTTCATGGCTGATTCTGTGGTCGGGGGAACTTGATGATGACATAGTGGTCAAGCTTGTTTCTCCTTGGGGCGTTCTTCTTGATACTTGGGCTATCTTCAGAGCTGTAGTGCCTTGGGCCAATGGAAGGTAGGTGACATGCAAATTCTCTTTTTCTTGTGACTGAGTTTGCCTTTTAGCACTGCTTTCTTCGCCTTCAAGTCTTTGGCTTTAGCTTTGGGTTTGGGAGGGGCAGGGGCTCCCTCCTTTGCTTTCAGCACCATCTTTATAGAAAAACAAGAACTGAACATTCTTCTGTTCTATTTGAACTTCACAGTTTCTATTGAGAAGTATGACAATTATATGGGTTTCCCCTCAACAGATGACACAATACGAGTTTGCTGAATCTGTTTATCTTTCTCTTTGTTCAGTTTGTGGTAGTTACTTGCTATTATCTTATCCCATATATGTTCTTCTGGGACACCTGTCATGTAAATGCTGGTCCTTTTAATGTTGTCTTATAAATCTCTGATATTATCTACATTGTTTTTTATCTTCTTGTTTTTGTATCCTATTTATATAGGACTTTCCCATTCTTATCCTACTCTACAATGTGTCTAAAATGGTGATTTTTGCCAGGATACTATGATTGAAAATATGAGAACCAGTATTATAAAGACAATGTGTAGAATATGATCAAGTTATTAATAGATAAGCACTTCAATTAAAACCATTCAATGAGGGAGTCAGGCAGTAATGCAGTGGGTTAAGTGCATGTGGCACAAAGCAAAAGGACTAACATAAGGATCCCGGCTCCCCACCTGCAGGGGAGTTGCTTCACAGGCAGTGGAGCACGTCTGCAGGTGTCTATCTCTCCCCCTCTCTCCATTTCTTCCTCTCTCCATTTCTCTCTGACCTATCCAACAATGACAATGACAATAACAATAACTACAACAATAAAACATCAAAGGCAACAAAAGGAAATAAATAAATAAAAAAGAAATAACTATTTAAGGGAGTCGGGTATAGTGCAGCGGGTTAAGCGCAGGTGGCGCAAAGTGCAAGGATAGGCTTAAGGATCCAGGTTTGAGCCCCTGGATCCCCACCTGCAGGGGAGTCGCTTCACAGGCAAAGCAGGTCTGCAGGTGTCTGTCTTTCTCTTCCCCTCTCTGTCTCCCCCTCCTCTCTCCGTATCTTTCTGTACTATCCAACAACAGTGACAGCAATAACAACAACAACAACAATAAACAACAAGGGCAGCAAAAGGGAAAATAAATAAATATTTTTAAAAATTTAAAAAGAAATAACTATTTAAAAAAACATTCAATGAAAAGTGCCTTGTCATTTGCAAGAACACCACTGAATAAGCTTAAGATCTGTTATTTTGCTAATGGTTTGCTAATTACTGATATCTATGTACCAAAAACGCAATCTTATATCTTGGAATATAAGGAACTGAGATTAAGGAGCTGGAATTTTATACTGAGTGGGTATGAAGAGTTGAAAAAATTTCAGGTGCAGTAATATGACCAGGTTTATTACCATTACTTACTACTGTTCCCAGCTAGAATATACTATAGTCCAATATTATCCACTCAAAGTAGCAGCTGTAGCTATTGGCACTATCTAAAAATCTCTATTGTCACCCAAACAAGTAATACTATGAAGTGCTAGAATGATAAATCAATATTGTAATTTGATTTAATTAAAAAACTTGGTATAACTAGACTCAGTATTATATTACTTGATAAATTACCTTACAGAATTACATGAACAATGATAGCCAAACACTTAATAACAGCCAAATATTTTTTAGTGTCTATATTATTTATTTGTACTGAAAAACACATTTTATTTTGCCACAGATTAGCCAATACAAAGGATAAGATGTACAGAATAATTTACCTTAAAAAAAAAAGCCTAGTGAGTTTTTTTTTTTATTTAAGAAAAGAGACATTAACAAAACCATAGGATAGGAGGGGTACAACTCCACACAATTCCCACCACCCAGTCTCCATATCCCATCCCCTCCCCTGATAGCTTCCCTCTAGAGCATATGTTCACATGTGTCCATAAACCAGGGAAAAATATATACCTGAAAGCAGAAGTACACAAAAGTCTGCAGAGAGTACTCCCCCAACACTTCATCTGCACTATTCCAGCATTTAGGTCCATGACTGTTCAACAATTTGTTTGGCTTTGTATGTTAACTCTCTTTTCAGCTACCAGGTTCCAGATGCCAGCATGATGCCGACCAGACTTCCCTGGACTGATGACTCCACCAATGTGTCCTGAGCCCCACCATACTAGGGAAAGAGAGAGCCTAGTGATTTTCTGCATGCTTCTCTCGATTCATACCAAATGATATTGCATCCACCTATCCCAACCTAATCAACACAGAGAGTACCACCTTGCCATGCTTCACTTCAGACTGTGTCCAGAGATGTCAATCATGGAATATCAACCCTTCAGACTCATTATTCCGATGAAATCTTCCCTTTCATAGGATTCTTTAATTACATTCCACGTGGTTCACCTACTAACAAAGTCCCAAAACCTAGATATAGACCAGGTCCCATGAGATAGAGCATATATTCACATGTATCCATAAATTAGGGCAAAATATATACCTGAAAGCAAAAATACACAATAGTTTACAGTGAGCCAATATGAAGTTCATAATGAAATAGTATCTACTTAGACTTAGATACCCTCCTCATCTATTTCCTGTTATACTTCCCTCACTACTCCCAAGCTATCCTTATCAAAGCAAGGACTGCAAAAGCTGAATAAGGGCAAGAGACTGGCATACTTTAATGATGACTCTTTAGTCACCATCAGGCCACCCTATCAGCGGGGGCCATAGTCTAGGATTCCTGAGATTCCCAAATAAACATGATGGGCCCAGACCTCGAATAAATCACTCTCTCCATTGTTACAGGTTATCTATATCAGGAACAACAAAACAGACCCTTTTGTGGGCCCCATAGGACCTTGATCTCAACTTAGATCAACAATGGTAGAGAATTTCCATCCTCTGAAGGGAGGCTGAATAACATACTTTATGTTCCACCTGAGGAAGATGGGTTCTGAAATTCGGGCAGCTTGGAACGTTCCTACTGATGACCACAGAATATGAGGTCAGATCTATAGAGATGCAGAGGTCACATAGGCTTCTAAGCTGAATATGGGCCCCAGATCACATCAAATCAATGGGATTTACAGCCAACAATATTTATACCCCTTTCCCATGTTTGGGAGCTACTCTCTTCCTTGACCCAGCTTTCTGGTCTTTTTTCCAGCCATGACATCATCTCCCCAGACAATAACTAGGATCCACCTGCATATCAGATTTCAGGCTCAGGGAAAAAAAAATAGTATAGCCACAGGTCCTTTGGAATATGACTAAAATATGCCTACTAGCTATCTACAGAATGGAGAACGCCCCCCCCCCACAACTCTTCATCTGCACTACTCCAGCCTTTAGGTTCATGATTAGTCAACAACTTATTTGGCTTTATATGTAACTCTCTTTTTCAGCCACTAGGTTCCAGATGCTAGCATGATGCCGACCAGACTTCCCTGGACTGACGACCCCACGAATGTGTCCTGGAGCTCTGCTTCCCCAGAGACCCACCCTACTAAGGAAAGAGAGAGGCAGACTGGGAGTATGGATCGACCAGTCAACGCCCATGTTCAGCGGGGAAACAATTACAGAAGCCAGACCTTCCACGTTCTCCATCCTACAATGATCTTGGGTCCATACTCTCAGAGGGTTAAAGAATAAGAAAGCTATCAAGGGAGGGGATGTGATATGGAGTTCTGGTGGTGGGAATTGTGTGGAGTTGTACCCCTCTTATGCTATGATTTAGTCAATGTTTCATTTTTATAAATAAAAAATAAAAAGCCTTCAAGCCTAGCCTTCAGCCACTACCACACTTAACATATAATCAAAGAGAAGGCTAAAGATAGAACAATAGTACCACCTGCTGGCCAGCAATAACCAGCACAATAAATGTGTAAGCAGAGAAATAGCAAGAACGAGCAACTAATTATGCCATACCAGTCAGATAGAAATGAAACAGGAGTGCCACCTCAACATGCTTCACCTCAGACTGTATCCAGAGACTTCACGTGTGGAATGACAACCCTTCAGCTTCATTACTCGGGTGAGACCTTTCCTTTTATAGTACACTCTAATTTCATCTCAGGTAGTTCACTTTCTAACAAAGTCCCATAACCTAGATATACACCAGTTTCTGTGAGAGAGAGCTTATGTGCACACGTATCCATAAACTACTGCAAAATATATACCTGAAGGCAGAAGTACACTAGAGTTTGCAGTGAGTACCTCCCTAACACTTCCTCTCCACTATTCCAAGCTTGGGATCCATGATTGCTCAACAAATTGTTTGGCTTCATATGTTGACTCTCTTTTCAATCACCAGGTTCCAGATGCCACCAGGATGCTAGCCAGGCTTCCCTGGATTGAAGACCCCACCAATGTGTCCTGGAGCTCAGCTTCCCCAGAGACACACCTTACTAGGGAAAGAGAGAGGCAGACTGGGAGTATGGACCGACCAGTCAATGCCCATGTTCAGCGGGGAAGCAATTACAGAAGCCAGACCTTCTACCTTCTGCAACCCTCAACGACCCTGGGTCCATGCTCCCAGAGGGCTAGAGAATGGGAAAGCTATCATGGGAGGGGGTGGATTATGGGGATTGGGTGGTGGGAATTGTGTGGAGTTGTACCCCTCCTACCTTATGTTTTTGTTCATTAATCCTTTCTTAAATAAAAAATTTTAAAAAAAGAAACGAAACAGGAGGATCTCAAGAAATTATAGATTCATAAAATGTCTATCAGAGAAAAAATAAAAAGAGCAATAAAGCAGAAAAGGGGAAGGAATTAAAGGTAAAGCAGTTCTATTAGATGTTTGTTAATCAAGATCAACTTAAAAAAGACTTTACTATATACACAGTCTTAGTTATTACACTAATGCTAACCATAAAACAAAGCAAGGAACAGAGGTTTACATAAACTAGAAGAAAAATTAGTAAGGAATACACCACAGAAACTCATCCACACAAAAGGACAGATAGAAATAAATGGTCAAAAAAAATCAACAACTAAACAAAATCAAAACAAAAATCAGAATGGATGTAAGTAAACCACATATATCAATAATCACCCCATTGTGAAATGTGAATGACCTAAATTCACTTGTCAAAAAACTCAGAGTTATTAAATAGACTAAATAACAGGATCCATCCATTATAAGTCTTGAAAAATACACATCCAACCCTAAAGCAACCAGAAGGACAGAAATCACTAAAACTAGAGCAGAAATAAACAACATCAAAAATAAAAGAACTATACAAAAGATCAATGAAGCCAAATGTTGGTTCTTTGAAAGATTAAACAAAATTGACAACCCCCTAGCCAGACTCACCAAACAAAAAAGAGAGAAGACTCAAATTAGTAGAATTGTAAACTATGGAGGAGATATCACAACTGACACCACAGAAATCCAGAGAATCATGCGAAACTTTTATGAAGAACTATAAGCTACCAAGCTAGAGAATCTGGAAGAAATGGAACAATTCCTAGAAACATATGCTCTTCCAAAACTGAACCAAGAAGAACTACAAAACCTAAATGCACCAATCACAGACAAAGAAATTGAAGCCACTATTAAGAATCTCCCTAACAACAAAAGTCCTGGACCAGATGGCTTCACAAATGAATTCTACAAAACTTTCAGGAAACAGTTAGTACCCATACTTCTTAAGCTTTTCCATAAGATTGAAGAAACAGGAATACTCCCTTCCACCTTCTATGAAGCCAACATCACCCTGATACCAAAAGCTGATAGGGACACAACAAAAAAGAAAAACTACAGACCAATATCTCTGATGAACATAGATGCCAAAATATTAAACAAGATCTTGGCCAACAGGGTACAACAGCACATCAAAAAGATTGTTCATCACGACCAAGTGGGATTCATCCCAGGAATGCAAGGCTGGTTCAACATCTGTAAGTCAATCAGTGTCATTCACCACATCAATAAAAGCAAAGCCAAAAACCACATGATTATCTCAATAGATGCAGAGAAAGCGTTTGACAAAATCCAACACCCATTCATGCTCAAAACTCTATAAAAAATGGGAATAGATGGGAAATTCCTCAAGATAGTGGAGTCTATATATAGCAAACCTACAGCCAACATCATACTCAATGGAGAGAAGCTGAAAGCATTCCCCCTCAGATCGGGGACTACACAGGACTGTCCACTGTCACCATTACTCTTCAACATAGTATTGGAAGTTCTTGCCATAGCAATCAGGCAAGAGAAAGAAATCAAAGGAATACAGATTGGAAGGGAAGAAGTCAAGCTCTCACTATTTGCAGATGATATGATAGTATACATAGAAAAACCTAAAGAGAGTCGGGCTGTAGCACAGCGGGTTAAGCGCAGGTGGCGCAAAGCACAAGGACCGGCATAAGGATCCTGGTTCGAACCCCGGCTCTCCACCTGCAGGGGAGTCGCTTCACAGGCGGTGAAGCAGGTCTGCAGGTGTCTATCTTTCTCTCCTCCTCTCTGTCTTCCCCTCCTCTCTCCATTTCTCTCTGTCCTATTCAACAACAACAACAATAATAACTACAACAATAAAACAACAAGGGCAACAAAAGGGAATAAATAAAATAAATATTAAAAAAAAGAAAAACCTAAAGAATCCAGCAGAAAACTACTGGAAGTTATTAGGCAATATAGCAAGGTGTCAGGCTACAAAATCAACGCACAAAAATCAGTGGCATTTCTTTATGCAAACACTAAATCTGAAGAAGAAGACATCCAGAAATCACTCCCATTTACTGTTTCAGCAAAATCAATCAAATACCTAGAAATAAAGTTGACCAAAGAAGTGAAAGACCTGTATACTGAAAACTATGAGTCGCTACCCAAGGAAATAGAAACTGATACCAAGAAATGGAAAGATATCCCGTGCTCATTGATTGGAAGAATAAATATCATCAAAATGAATATTCTCCCCAGAGCCATATAGAAATTTATTGCAATACCCATCAAAGTTCCACCAAGATTCTTTAAAAGAATAGAACACAAACTGCAATCATTTATCTGGAAGCAGAAAACACCCAGAATTGCCAAAACCATCTTGAGGAAAAGAAACAGAAATGGAGGCATCACACTCCCAGATGTCAAACTATATTATAAAGCCATCATCATCAAAACAGCATGGTACTGGAACAAAAATAGGCACACAGACCAGTGGAACAGAATTTAAAGCCCAGAAATAAATCCCCACACCTATGGACATCTAATCTTTGATAAGGGGGCCCAAAGGATTAAATGGAAAAAGGAGGCTCTCTTCAATAAATGGTGCTGGGAAAACTGGGTTGTAGCATGCAGAAGAATGAAATTGAACTACTGTATCTCACCAGAAACAAAAATCAACTCCAAATGGATCAAAGACCTGGATGTTAGACCAGAAACAATCAAATA
Organism: Erinaceus europaeus; assembly: GCF_950295315.1. NCBI lineage: Eukaryota > Metazoa > Chordata > Mammalia > Eulipotyphla > Erinaceidae > Erinaceus > Erinaceus europaeus. The sequence goes on along the minus strand of NC_080185.1, from coordinate 72,916,103 downwards.
CTTAGAGGAAAACAATGGTAAAACACTTTCCCACCTACACCTCAAGAACATCTTTGATGAAATAAACCCAATTGCAAGAAAGACTAAAGCAGAAACAAACCAATGGGACTACATCAAATTGAAAAGCTTCTGCACATCCAAAGAAACAATAAACAAAGAGACCCCTCACAGAGTGGGAGAAGATCTTTACATGCCATACATCAGACAAGAAACTAATCACCAAAATATATAAAGAGCTCAGCAAACTTAGCACCAAAAAAAGCAAATGATCCCATCCAAAAATGGGCAGAGGATATGAACAAAACATTCACCTCAGAGGAGATCCAAAAGGCTAACAAACATATGAAAAACTGCTCTAGGTCACTGTCAGAGAAATGCAAATTAAGACAACATTGAGAGACCACCTTACTCCTGTAAGAATGGCATACATCAAAAAGGACAGCAGCAACAAATGCTGCAGAGGCTGTGGGGACAGAGGAACCCTTTTGCATTACTGGTGGGAATGTAAATTGGTCCAGCCTCTGTGGATAGCAGTCTGGAAAACTCTCACAAGGCTAGACATGGACCTTCCATATGATCCAGTAACAACAATGAACCCACCTTCTCTGACCCATCTTGGACAGAGCTAGAAGGAATTATGTTAAGTGAGCTAAGTCAGAAAGATAAAGATGAGTGTGGGATGATCCCACTCATCAACAGAAGTTTAGAAAGGAGATCTGAAAGGGAAACTAAAAGCAGGATCTGACTAAATTGAAAGTAGGGCACCAAAGTAAAAACCCTGTGGTGAGGGGTAGACATGCAGCTTCCTGGGCCGGTGCAGGGTGGGGGTGGGTGGGTGGGATGGGACACAGTCTTTTGGTGGTGGGAATGGTGTTTATGTACACTCCTAGTAAAGTGTAGTCATATAAATCACTACTTAATTAATATGAGAGGGGGAAAATTAATTGTATGTCTCGAAGTTTTTAAAACACAGATTGAGTCTTTCTAATATATAGGCTGTGTATTTGATATGCGGACTCTCTCAAAAGCCTAGACCAAGTAGATCAGAAGCAACCAATGGCACAGCTACATACAAGATACTGGGTACTATACAGCAAACCCTAACAAAAGGACTTTTCAGAGTTAGCCCAATTACCAAATAATGTGATGACAACATTAACTATCCATTGTCTTCTTGAACCCTAAGACAGCAGGAACCTCACATTTCCACTATAGAGCCTAAACTTCCCCCAGTCCTGGGACCCTAGGGTAGGGCCCATTTTCCCATATGCTTCTCCCAATTCTTATCAAATCATATTGCATCCGTTGATCGCAACCTAATCAATGCAACGAGTGCCACCCCAGCATGCTTCACTTGAGACTGTGTCCAGAGACTTCAGGTGTGGAATGACAACCCTTCAGCTTCATCACTCAGGTGAGACCTTTCCTTTCATAGTATTCTTTAATTCCATCCCAGGTGGTTCACTTCCTAACAAAGTCCCAAAACCTAGATATAGACCAGGTTCCAGGAGACAGACCATATGTTCACGCGTATTCATAAACTAGGGCAAATATATACCTGAAAGCAGTAGTACACTAGAGTTTGCAGTGAGCACCCCCCAACACTTCATCTCCACTATTCCAACCTTTGGGTCCATGATTCTTCGACAATTTGTATGGCTTTGTATGTTAACTCTCTTTTCAGCCACCAGGTTCCAGATGCCATCAGGATGCTGGCTAGGCTTCCCTGGACTGAAGACCCCACCAATGTGTCCTGGAGCTCTGCTTCTCCAGAGACCCACCCTACTAGGGAAAGAGAGAGGCAGACTGGGAGTATGGGTCGACCAGTGAACGCTCATGTTCAGCGGGGGAAGCAATTACAGAAGCCAGACCTTCCACCTTCTGCAACCCACAACGATCCTGGGCCCATGCTCCCAGAGGGATAGAGAATGGGAAAGCTATTGGGGAGGGGATGGGATATGGAGATTGGGTGATGAGAATTGTGTGTAGTTGTACCCCCCCATCCTATGATTTTGTTAATGTCTCTTTTCTTAAATAAATAAAAAAATTATGGGACATATACTCATTGGAGGACTACTCAGCAATAAAAAGACTTTGGGATAAAAAGGATGAAACTTGAGAATGTTATGCCTAATAAGTAAGCAAGGAGGTAAAGGACAACTACAGGATGGTGTCACTCATATGGGGAATTTAGAGAACTGAACACATGTACTTGAAACAATCAAACAAACAAACAAAAAGCCAACCCATAGATTGTGGAAAACTATAGTGGTTATCTTGAAGGGTGAGAGGGGGAATGGGAGTGTGGGTATAGACCTTTGATGGTGGGAAAGGTGTGAAATTATAAACCTATTGATTTATATTCTCCTATCTAAGTACTAACCAGAGCCAACCCTGCTTAGCTTCTGAGATCAGACAAGATCAGTTGTGTTCAAGGTGGTATGGCTACAACAATATATATTCTCATTTATCACTGTTAATGTAATATAATAGGGAAGAGTAGATTTAATACTTCAAGTTCTCTAAATGCCTAGACCATAGCTCTTAGTATAAATATTTGCTTTATCCTAAGTATTTAATGCTTCAGATTTGAAAGATGACCAAACTCTGACACTGGGTTTAAATTGTTCAATGTGCTCTAAAAATATATCTGCATATATAGCTTTCTAAACATCTAAGTCAACTACAACTTTAGGCCAGATAGATCAAAACTATTTGGCTCTGTTATTATCTAAAATATGGAGATTTACAGATACCAATAAAGGGCACAAAGCACAGTGAGGTCAAATATATTACTGTGGATTCTAACCTTTGAAATAGCATAGAAAATAACTCTCCAACTCACCTGGTTATAATAATTATTAATTATTGCTATTTTAAACTCTTTAAATTTGTTTTTGTTATCTTTATTTATTGGATAGAGACAGCCAGAAGTCGAGAGGAAAGGGGGTGATAGAGAGGGAGAAAGATAGAAAGACATCTGCAGCACTGCTTCACCACTCACAAAGCTTTCTCCTTTCAAGTGGGGACAAGTGGCTTGAACCCAGGTCCTTGGGCACCATAACATGTACGCTCAACCAGGTGTGCCACCAAACGGCCTCTACTTTAAACTTTTCCTAACACTACGAGAAACCATTTGCATTCTCTTTAAGATTCTCATTTCTCCTAGTCCTAGAACATCCAGGAATATGCCCATACTTCTTGATATTTCTTCTCTCTGATTCCTTACTGCCATACCATCTCTACTGACCTCAACCAAATTGCTACTAGCAATGCATCCCACATTATGCTGCTACTGAATTCTTACCGTGGACTGTTGCCAGAGGTGCTGAGCCTGAGGTGACAACCTCACAACTCCTCTAACCTGGTGAGCTCTTTCCTAACACATGGGACTATCTAGTTTCACATTAGATGGAACATCAACTAACAAAGTTACAGATATTGAAAAAGGCTAGGGCTTAGGGTACTAGGTACAAGTGTATACGTATCCATAAGCAAGAAGCAATTATATAACTCAAAGTTAAAGTGCTTAATAGTCCTTGGTGATTAGACTTAGACCTAATAAACCTGGAATCCTAAAGTGAACCTGAAGTGCCTAAAGAAGGCATCATAAATTCTCAAATCAATTACTTAAACCAAATTAGCTTGGCAATCTAGCAGAAAGGCCTGTAGAAGACAGACCCCAAAAATCTAATTCTGGTTGGGTTCAACAAATGACACTAAATGCTTAAACAACTGGCAGAAAGTCTAAGATCATCAGATAAAAAGAGGACTACAAATGTTGGATAAGGGCAAGAGACTGGCTCACTCAATGACCCTTTTGATCAATATCACACCACCTCACCATCTTGAGCCCTAGTCAGGGAATCCTTGGATTCCTGCACAAATATGATAGGTCCAGAGTCTGATGAATCCCTCTCTCCACCAACACTAGTCACTGGCATCAAGAATGTCATCATAAGCCCTCTTGTGGGCCTTCCCAGGGACCTTGCCCTTACGGTAAAGCAGCAATGATACAGACCTCCCAGTCTCCAAACGGGAGACTGCAAGGTCTCCAAAGGGAAGACATTCCTGCAAGGTGAGGAAGACTGGTCCTGAAATGAGTGCAGCCTGCCCTGGGTTGGTCGAATGGAAGTAAATAGTTAATTTTATTCATAGAATTTTTTCAAGAATGGGAGCTACTCTTTGCCCTAATCCAACTTTCTAGCCCATTTCTCCAATCTGACACCATTTTCTCAGACAATATCTTTATCCCATATTATGTTAACTATCAAACTCAAGCAAAAACAACCATAGTATTGGGGCCCTAGAAACATGCCTAAAATGGAATTCCTAGCTTCCTCCCACCCTAAGACCCCTAATCTCATCTGCTCTGTTCCTACTTTTTGGTTGCTATTCATTAACCATTTTGTCTCAATTTATACGCTGCCACCAAGTTGCAGGTGCTATCATGATTCCATCCTGACTTCCATGGACAGATTATCTCACCAATGTGTCCTTGAGCCTCACCTCTCCAGGGCTCTACCACACTAGGGAAGTATATAAACAGGTTGGGGTATGGATAGACCTGCCAACAACCTTGTCAGTGAAGAAGCAGTTACAAAAGCCAGAACTACCTTCTGCATGCCCAAAACTATTTTTATCCATACTTCCAGAGGGGGAGAAGTGATAGGAGGAAGACAATAAGAGGGCTCTGAACTCCAGCTCAATCAGGACATGGAGAAATAGGAGGAAAAAGGTAGGGGCATTTTGATGTAGTAATAGGGTTATGTGTGGCTTGGAGGGGAAGAGAGGATTGGACCTGGAAGAAAAAGGGTCAATTATGTAGAAATGTAAACAGATAGTTGTAGAGATGACAGTTAACCCATGTCTGCAACCTTAGGAGAACTGCTGTGGCTTGTAATGTAGGGATTCAGAACTCTGGTGGTAGAAACGGTGTGGAATTATATCCCTTTTGACATGTAATTTTGTAAATCAATATTAAATCCCTGATAAAATTAAAAAAGAAAATTTATGATGAAATGCAATTTAACAAAGATAAAAAGAAGCAACTCAAATAGACACTTCTTCAAAGAGGATATAAAGATGACTTTAAAAAAATGTCCCATATAACATAAACACCTATTCAAAGAGAAATGTGTAATTTATGTTCCTTGGAAGTTCTTACCAAAGCAATCAGCAAAGAGAAAGAAATCAAAGGAATACAGTTTGGAACAGAAGAAGTCAAGCTCTCACTATTTGTAGATGATATGACAGTATACATAGAAAAAACTAAAGAACTCAGCAGAAAACAACTGGAACTTATTAGGCAATATAGCAAGGTGTCAAGCTACAAAACCAATGTACAAAAATCAGTGGCATTTCCTTCTAAATCCAAAGAATACATCCAGAAATCTCTCTCATTCACTGCTGCAGCAAAATCAATAAAATACCTAGGAATAAAGCTGACCAAAGAAGTGAAAGACTTGTATACTGAAAACTATGAGTCACTATTCAAGGAAATAGAAAATAATATGAAGAAATGGAAAGATACTCTATGCTCATGGATTGGAAGAATAAATATCATCAAAATGAATATTCTCCCCAGGGCCATATACAAATTTAATGTGATACCCATCAGAGTTCCACCAAGCTTCTTTAGAAGAATAGAACATAAACTGCAATCATTTATCTGGAAGCAGAAAACACCTAGAATTGCCAAAACCATCTTGAGGAAAAGAAACAGAAATGGAGGCATCACACTTCCAGATCTCAAACTATATTATAAATCCATCATCATCAAAATACCCTGGTACTAGAACAAAATAGGCACACAAACCAGTGGAACAGAATTGAAAGCCCAGAACTAAACCCCACACCTATGGACATCTAATCTTTGATAAGGGGGCCCAAATATTAAATGGAGGAAAGAGGCTGTCTTGGATAAATGGTGCTGGGGAAACTGGGCTAAAACATGCAGACGAATGAAACTGAACCATTTTATCCCACAAGAAACAAAAGTCAACTCCAAATGGATCAAGAACATGGATGTTAGACCAGAAACTATCAAACACTTAGAGGAAAACATTGATGGAACACTTTCCCACCTAAACCTCAAGGACATTTTTGATGATATAAAGCCAACTTCAAGGAAGACTAAAGCAGAAACAAATCAATGGAACTACATTGAAAAGCTTCTGCACAGCCAAAGAAACTATCACACAAACAAGGAGACCCCTCACAGAATGGGAGAAGATATTCACATGCCATACATTAGACAAGAGACTAAGCACCAAAATATACAAAAAGTTCAGCAAGCTTAACAACAAAAAAGCAAATGACCCCATGCAAAAATGGGCAGAGGGTATGAACAGAACATTCACTACAGAAGAAAAATTGCTCCAGGTCACTGATTGGCAGAAAAATGCAAATAAAGTCAACATTGAGATACCACTTCACCTCTTTCAGACTAGCATACATCAAAAAGGACAGCAGAAACAAATACTGGAGAAGCTGTGGGGACAGAGGAACCCTTCTGCACTGCTGGTGGGAATGTAAATTGGTCCAGCCTCTGTGGACAGCAGTCTGGAGAACTTTCACAAGGATAGACATGGATCTTCCATATGACCCAGTAATTTCTCTCCTAAGGATATACTCCAAGGACTCCATAACACCCAATCAAAAAGACATGTGTACACCTATGCTTATAGCAGCACTGTTGGGCAGTACACCAGCTTCCCCCTGCTTATCCCTGCAGTCTATTTACATAACCATACCTAGGAACCACCCTGCCTGCAGGGCATTGGTTTAATCCCCACTGGTTCACGATGTCTTTTTGCTTCACCCCCTCTTGTAGTCACCCTGATTTCCACCAGTCTCTTTTCACTCCACCCTATCTACTGTTTCCACCCTACTTGGCAAGTATATATACAGCTGCTCTTCTGTTTTAACACACTTGGGATTGCCTTCCGGCTCCAAGAGTTCCAGAGTCTATCTCCTGTGATGCTAGCTTGGCACAAGTTCCTGATCCCTCTCCCACACAGCAGCGTAGGTTGGCTCCAGTTGAGTTCTCTCCAACCCAGAGAGTGCTTGCTCAGGAAGAAGCACCCTCAGGCTCTCCCAGTATTTGGCGCCCAAACAGGGACACATCAGCCACAGACTTACAAGAAGACGTCCCAAATAAATATACTCCATTTGAGTATCTGAAACCTCGTGTTAAGACACTGTGATTCTTTCTTCTTCTTTTTTTTTTCTTTTTTATTATTTTCCTGAGATCTCTCCACCATGGATGATGTTTTCCAAATCCTGTACTCCTTTTTCTATATACGATTTTTATATCTCTGGGACATTTTTCTTGGGGCTGCACCTTATATCCCGTTGATCATCGTCGCAGCTCCCAAAAGGCTAAGAGACCTAGAGGCTGGGGTCCAAGAGATAAAGGAAGTGATCATAAAACTTAACCAGCACCTTAAAAACAAGAAGCAAAGGCATGTACTGATCCTGACCAACCATAAGGCCTTTGCATCTTACCCTGAGGCCACCATTTTGGCAGACACGTGTCTGAATTCTCCTGCGGTCTCCACAGCCGCTTCTTCGGCCACCCCCGTTTTGGCAGACATGTGTCTGGAACCTCCTGTGGTCTCCACAGACGCTTCTTTGGCCACCCCCGTTTTGGCAGACATGTGTCCGGATTCTCCTGTAGCCTCCAAAACCACTTCTTTGGCCGCCGCTTATCCAGCAGCTTCCACTTCTGTGATTCCTCCCCCTGCTGCTGCACAGTCATCAGAGCAAGTCCACACATTCCCGGTCAGGCCTGGTATCTGTATTCTGCCACAGACCTTGAAGACCTACGTCAGGCTATTAAGGATGATGGAGTTCATGCTCCATGGACCAGGTCCATTTTACAAGGCCTGCTTCAGAACCTTAATACCCCCCAAGACTGGAGGGATGTAACTTGTGCTACACTCCCAGGCCCCCTCTTCCTGCAATGGAAGGCATTTTTTTCATGACAAGTGTTTACAGCAACTTCCTCTGTTCCTTCTATTAATAACGCCAGCCCTGCTGACAGATATGAATGGATGGTACTGTCCCAGGATATGGCCAATAGTCCTACTATTTGTCAACAGGCTGTTAAATCTGCCCTTTTTCCATATATTCATAAGGGCCTTAACGTTTTTCATTATATGGATGATGTGTTAATATGGGAAGAATTAGATACAGATCTCTCCGCCCTACGTGATTTTCAAATCCCTGCCTTAAAGAGAAGTGGACTTAATGTAGCTCCTGAGAAGATACAGCTAATTCCTCCAATATCTTTCTTAGGCTCAGAGATTTCCCTAACACAGATTCATCCTTGTTTTTAAAGGATGAATCTGTGTTTAAAACCTTACTTTTCCTTCTAATCTCACTCTTTCTTTTTTACAAAGTTTTCTTGGAAATTTGAATTGGCTTAAGCAGTATCTTTATCTGCCTACTAGCTGCCTGCAACCACTGTTCGATCTGTTAAAAGGAAACAAACAGCCCTCCTCAAAGAGCATGTTAACCCCGAAGCCTCCTTGGCACTGGAAAGAGTTAACCAGGCTTTCCAGGACATGCACCACGTTTGGTTCTCCCCTTCTCTCTGGTAAATCTTCTAATCTTTAACTCCACCCCCACAGTAGTGGGGGCACTGTGGCAGAAGCATGGCATTCTCGAATGGCTTCATACACCAGTAGGCAGAGCTCCAAGACTCCTTACTGAGACTGATGCCTTAGCATTTATGGTTCGCCAAGGAAGAAACAGATCGGTTCAGGTCTTAGGAAGGGAACTGGATTCAATTATTCTTCCCTTTTCTCTCACAGATACAGAGTGGCTCATATGCCACCATTCTCGTTTTGCCATAAGTTTAATGGGTTTTCAGGACAATTAGACAATCATTGTCCTTCTAATAATTTGATAGCTTCTTTACCTCTGTTGCCTCTACTAGTACTTAAACTTTTCTCAATTTGTTTGTCCTTGTATGTTAACTCTTTTTTCAGCCACCAGGTTCCAGATACTAGCAGGATGCTAACCAGACTTCCCTGGACAGACAACCCCACCAATGTGTCCTGGATCTCCAATTCCCCAGAGCCCCACCCTACTATGGAAAAAGAGAGACAGGTTGGGAGTATGGCTCAACCTGTCAACGCCCATGTTCAGCAGGGAAGCAATTAACAGAAGCCAGACCTCCCACCTTCTGCATCCCACTCCATACTCCCAGAGGGTAAAAGAATAAGAAAGCAATCAGGGGATGGGATGGGATACAGAGTTTTGGTGGTGGGAACTGTGTAGAGTTGTTCCTCTCTTGTTGTATGATTTTGTCAATGTTTCCTTTTTATAAATAAATTTTTAAATATTCAAAAAAGTCCCACATAACATGACCACCTATTCAAAGAGATCTGTGTACACTTGTGTTCCTAACAGCATGATTTGTAATAGACCAAATATTTAAGCAACCCAGATGCTCAATGACAGATAACACAAGTTGTATCATATATATATATATATATATATATATATATATATATATATATATATTCAGCTATTTAAAATGATAGACACATATCCTTTGTCTTATCTTAGATAAAAATTGAAGGAATAGTGTTAAGTGAGATATGCAAAATTAGAAACAAGAACAGAAAAGGAAAACACAAGGTAAAAATTGGCCTGACTAGGGTGTATTGCACCAAACAAAAGGACTTTGCAGGAGGAGGGGAAGGGTGGGAGTGAAGGGAGAATTGGAGTCCTAGTATATAATAGTAGAAAAGGAACTAAGTTGAAGATGAGAGGATTTTTCAGAAACATATCATAAGGAATTAAGAAATTGTACCCATGTGCTAACAACTGTACTATAAGCTATTAACCACCCCCCAGTAAAATGACAAAAAGTCCCATAAATATATTTTTTTAAATGACCCACATGACTTACTTCTGGGAAATGCAAATTCAAACTCAACTGGGGTATCACATCATACTGTGAAAACAATTTTTATCAAAAGGACTGGAAAGAACAAGCATTAATAAGGATGTAGAGGAGAAGGTACTCCAGTACACTGCTGATGGGAAGCCAAACTGGTGTAACCACTGTAGAAACCAGTATGGAGAGTCCTTTAAAATAGTTGAAATATCTTATTTCAGCAACTCCACTTCTAGGAATATCTCCAGCTAACACAAAAGCACTAATTCAAAGGAACATATGTGCCATTATATTGAAAATTACAGTAGCTAAAATATGGAGTCTCGGAAACTATCAAATACCTAGAGGAAAACATTGGTGGAACACTTTTCCATCTAAACCTCAAGGGCATCTTTGATGAAACAAACCCAATTGCAAGGAAGACTAAAGCAGAAACAAACCAATGGGACTACATCAAATTGAAAAGCTTCTGCACAGCCAAAGAAACTATCACACAAACAAAGAAACCCCTCACAGAATGAGAGATCTTCACATGTCATACACCAGACAAGAGACTAATCACCAAAATATATAAAGAGCTCAGCAAACTGAGCAACAGAAAAGCAAATAACCCTATCCAAAACTGGGCAGAGGATATGAACAAGACATTCACTTCAGAGGAGATCCAAAAGGCTAACAAACATGAAATTCTGCTCTAGATTGCTGATTGTCAGAGAGATGCAAATTCAGACAACATAGAGATACAACCTCACTCCTGTAAGAATGACATACATCAAAAAGGATAGCAGTAACAAATGGTGGAGAGGCTGTGGAGACAGAGGAACCCTTTTGCATTACTGGTGGGAATGTAAATTGGTCCAGCCTCTGTGGAGAGCAGTCTGGAGAACTCTCACAAGGCTAGACATGGACCTTCCATATGATCCAGTAACAACAATGAACCCACCTTCTCTGACCCATCTTGGACAGAGCTAGAAGGAATTATGTTAAGTGAGCTAAGTCAGAAAGATAAAGATGAGTGTGGGATGATCCCACTCATCAACAGAAGTTTAGAAAGGAGATCTGAAAGGGAAACTAAAAGCAGGATCTGACTAAATTGAAAGTAGGGCACCAAAGTAAAAACCCTGTGGTGAGGGGTAGACATGCAGCTTCCTGGGCCGGTGCAGGGTGGGGGTGGGTGGGTGGGATGGGACACAGTCTTTTGGTGGTGGGAATGGTGTTTATGTACACTCCTAGTAAAGTGTAGTCATATAAATCACTACTTAATTAATATGAGAGGGGGAAAATTAATTGTATGTCTCGAAGTTTTTAAAACACAGATTGAGTCTTTCTAATATATAGGCTGTGTATTTGATATGCGGACTCTCTCAAAAGCCTAGACCAAGTAGATCAGAAGCAACCAATGGCACAGCTACATACAAGATACTGGGTACTATACAGCAAACCCTAACAAAAGGACTTTTCAGAGTTAGCCCAATTACCAAATAATGTGATGACAACATTAACTATCCATTGTCTTCTTGAACCCTAAGACAGCAGGAACCTCACATTTCCACTATAGAGCCTAAACTTCCCCCAGTCCTGGGACCCTAGGGTAGGGCCCATTTTCCCATATGCTTCTCCCAATTCTTATCAAATCATATTGCATCCGTTGATCGCAACCTAATCAATGCAACGAGTGCCACCCCAGCATGCTTCACTTGAGACTGTGTCCAGAGACTTCAGGTGTGGAATGACAACCCTTCAGCTTCATCACTCAGGTGAGACCTTTCCTTTCATAGTATTCTTTAATTCCATCCCAGGTGGTTCACTTCCTAACAAAGTCCCAAAACCTAGATATAGACCAGGTTCCAGGAGACAGACCATATGTTCACGTGTATTCATAAACTAGGGCAAATATATACCTGAAAGCAGTAGTACACTAGAGTTTGCAGTGAGCACCCCCCAACACTTCATCTCCACTATTCCAACCTTTGGGTCCATGATTCTTCGACAATTTGTATGGCTTTGTATGTTAACTCTCTTTTCAGCCACCAGGTTCCAGATGCCATCAGGATGCTGGCTAGGCTTCCCTGGACTGAAGACCCCACCAAGGAACCCTTCTGCACTGCTGGTGGGAATGCAAATTTGTCCAATCTCTGTGGAGAGCAGTCTGGAGTACTCTCACAAGGCTAGACATGGACCTTCCATATGACCCAGTAATTCCTCTCCTGGGGATATACCCCAAGGATTCCATAATGCCCAATCAAAAAGATATGTGTATAGCAGCACAATAGCTAAAACCTGGAAGGAACCCAGGTGCCCAATGGCAGATGAGTGGCTGAGAAAGCTGTGGTATATATACACAATGGAATACTATGCAGACATTAAGAACAATGAGCCCACCTTATCTGACCCATCTTGGACGGAGCTAAAAGGAATTATGTTAAGTGAGCTAAGTCAGAAAGACAAAGATGAGTATGGGATGATCCCACTCATCAACAGAAGTTGAGAAAGAAGAACAGAAAGGGAAACTAAAACAGGATCTTGTTGTTTTCGATGGGTTAGGTTGTTTTCGCCGGGCTGGCTTCACGGGTGGGTAACAGACGACCAGGGACTCATGGTTGAGCTGTAGGCAGTATCTCTTTATTCATGCAGGACGCAGCACAATCTAAGACGAGCTACGCTAAACTCAAGTACCCTAAAACTCACAATGCTGTCTTTATATATACTTGCCAAGTAGGGTGGAAACAGGATGTGACATAGAGAGGATGGAGAGAAAAGTGACTGGTGAAAATCAGAGTGTGACAAGGAGGGGGCAGAGCAGGCAAGAATCCTATCACTGAACCACCAATGCCCTGGAGTGCTTTATGTAAATGTAAAAGTGATTTATGTAAATAGACCAAAGCTTTGAATGAGATTAAATCTATCCCTATATAGGCATATGGTTAAGCAGAAGCCAGGGGGAGCTGGCATACTATCCAACAGGATCTGATTAAATTGAGAGTAGGGCAACAAAGTAAAAACCCTGTGGTGAGGGGGAGGGTGGATATTCAGCTTCCCGGGTGGTGGGGGGGTGGGGGTTGGGTGGTGTGGGTGGGGATGGGGGGGTGGGATGGGACACAGTCTTTTGGTGGTGGGAATGGTGTTTATGTACACTCCTATTAAAGTGTAGTCATATAAATCACTATTCAATTAATATGAGTGGAGAAAAATTTATCACATCTAGAACTTTTTAAAACACAGACTGAGTCTTTTTAATACAGAGGCTGAGTCTTTGATATGTTGACTCTCTCAAAAGCCTAGACCAGGGAGAACAGAAGCAACTGGTGACACCACTATATACAAGATGCTGGGTATTATACAGCAAACCCTAACAAAGGGACCTTTCAAAGTTAACCCAATTACCAAATAATGTGATGATAAGAATAACTATCCATTGTCTTCTTGAATCCTAAGACAGCAGGAACCTCACATTTCCACTATAGAGCCTATATTTCCCCCAGTCCTGGAACCTTAGGGTGGGGCCCACTTTCCTGCATGCTTCTCTCAATTAATACCAAATAATATTGCATCTGCGGATCCCAACCTAATCAATGCAATGAGTGCCACCCCAGCATGCTTCACTTCAGACTGTGACCAGAGACTTCAGCTGTGGAATGACAATCCTTCAGCTTCATCACTCAGGTGAGACCTTTCCTTTCATAGTATTCTCTAATTCCATTCCAGGTGGTCCACTTCCCAATGAAGACCCCAAACCTAGATATAGACCAGGTCCCCTGAGATAGAGCATATGTTCACACATGTCCATAAACCAAGGAAAAATATTCACCTGAAAGCAGAAGTACACAAAAGTCTGCAGAGAGTACACCCTCAACACTTCATTTGCACTATTCCAGCCTTTAGGTCCATGAGTGTTCAACAATTTGTTTGGCTTTGTATGTTAACTCTCTTTTCAGCCACCAAGTTCTGGATGCCAGCATGATGCCGACCAGACTTCCCTGGACTGACGACCCCACCAATATGTCCTGGACATCCGCTTCCCCAGAGCCCAACACTAGTAGGGAAAGAGAGAGGCAGACTGGGAGTATGGATCGACCAGTCAACGCCCATGTTCAGCTGGGAAGCAATTACAGGAGCCAGACCTTCCACTTTCTGCAACTCACAACCATTTTGGGTCCATACTCCCAGAGGAATAGAGAATGGGAAAGCTATTGGGGAGGGGATGGGATATGGAGACAGGGTGGTGGGAATTGTGTGGAGTTGTGCCCCTCCTATCCTACGGTGTTGTTAATGTCTCCTTTTTTAAGTAAATAAATAAATATGGAATCTACCTAAATATTCATCTAAAGATATTGAGCTAAGTTGTTATGTTAGGGGCTGGGTAGATGGCATAATGGTTATGAAAAAGCACTTTGACACCTGTGGCACCAAAGGTTCCAGATTCAATGGTCTGCATTTACTTATTAACATACAGAATAAAACGGTGGATCAGGAAATATACCCCGATGTCAGAGGAGATAGCATAATGATTAAATGGTTAAAGCCTCTCATGTTTGAGGCTCTAAAATCACTTTTGATAGGGCCTACTATATATAACCAGAGCACTTGTTAGCTCTGGCTTAAGGTGATGCAAGACACTGAATTTGGGGCTTTGGAACCAAAGGCATAAAAGTCTTTTTGCATAACCATTATGCTATCTCCCTCACCCAAAAGCAACCTACAGTTTCAATGAATTCCCTACTGGGATCCCAATGACATTTTTCAAGGAAATTGAAGAACTTGTTTAAAAAAATTGTCTGGTGGGAGTCGGCGGTAGTGCAGCGGGTTAAGTGCATGTGGCACAAAGCGTAAGAAGTGGCATAAGGATCCCACCTGCAGGGGTGTGGCTCACAAGCAGTGAAGCAGGTCTGCAGGTGTCTATCTTTCTCTTCACCTCTGTCTTCCCCATCTCTCTCCATTTCTCTCTGTCCTATCTAACAATGATGACATCAATAACAATAATATCTATAACAACAGTGAAAAACAAGGGCAACAAAAGGGAAAATAAATAAATATATTTTAAAAAATTGTCTGGAATGACAAAAAGCCACAAATAGCCAAAACACACTTGAGGAAAGCCAAAACACACTTGAGGAAAAAAATAGAGGTGTCATGATACCCAACTTCAGTTTATACTACAAAGCAATAATAATTTAAAAAGTGTGGTACAAGAATAAAAATGGACACAATGAAATAGAATAGATACACCAGAAATTAGCCAACACATATGCAGACACCTAATTTATGACAAAAGGGCACAAATGATTCAGCGGGGGTAATGATCTTTTCAAGAAATGGTGTTGGGAAAATTGGACAGTCACGTGCTGAAAAGTGGAACAAGACCACTACTTAACATTATGTGCCAGAGTGATCTGTTTTCCTCCCCTCCTGTCTTTTTAATTAGTAAATAAACAAAATCTAAAAAAATGGATTAAAGACCTGGATATCAGGCCAGAAAATCTAAAATATATAGAAGAAAACAAATATCATTGAAACATTTCAGGATCTTCACACCAAAGATACGGCATGTGAAATGAAAACAGAAATAAGTAAATGGGACTGTATTAAACTAAAAAGTTTCTACACATTGAAATAAAACTACACAAGAGTAACCAGGCAATCAAGTAAATTAGAGAAGAGATTTGTACATCACACATTTGACAAGCGATTTATAATAAACATATATAAAGAAATGGTACAACTCAACAAAAGAAAAAATATAACACAACAAAAAAAAGTGTGCCACCTTGGAACAAACTTGAAATAGACTTCTTAGCTTCTTTCTATCCTCACTTCCTAATTCCATCTACTTTATTCCTTCTTTCTTGGTTCCTGTTTATTAAACATTTTGTCCAGCTTTATATCTTACCTCCTTTCGGCCAGTAAGTTGCAGATAATACTATGATTCCATCCTGACTTCCCTGGAGAGTCAACCTCATCATTGTGTCCCAGAATTTCACCTCTTCAGAGCCATACCACACCAGTAAAAGATAGAAACAGGATGGGGATATGGATCAACATGCCAAAGCCCATGTCCAGTGGAAAAGCAACTACACAAGACAGGACTCCTACCTTCTGTACCTCAAAAAAGAATTTTGGTCTATAATCACAGAAGAGGAGAAATGTTAGGGGAAGATGACAAAAAGGCTCTGAACTCCAATTGCATCAGGACCCTGTGAGAGCAGAGGAAAAAAGGAAAGACATTAAGAAGTAGTGATAGGTGTAGGTGTGACTTAATTATTGAAATAATAGGGGAATCGTGTGGAGATGTACCCCTCTTATCCTATGTTTTTTTTTCAGTGTTTCCTTTTTATAAATAATAAAATAAAATAAAAGAGAAATAATAGCCACCTCAACATGCTTCACCTCAGACTGTATCCAGAGACTTCACGTGTGGAATGACAACACTTCAGCTTCATTACTCGGGTGAGACCTTTCCTTTTATAGTACACTCTAATTTCATCTCAGGTAGTTCACTTTCTAACAAAGTCCCATAACCTAGATATACACCAGTTTCTGTGAGAGAGAGCTTATGTGCACACGTATCCATAAACTACTGCAAAATATATACCTGAAAGCAGAAGTACACTAGAGTTTGCAGTGAGTACCTCCCTAACACTTCCTCTCCACTATTCCAAGCTTAGGATCCATGATTGCTCAACAAATTGTTTGGCTTCATATGTTAACTCTCTTTTCAATCACCAGGTTCCAGATGCCACCAGGATGCTGGCCAGGCTTCCCTGGATTGAAGACCCCACCAATGTGTCCTGGAGCTCAGCTTCCCCAGAGACACACCTTACTAGGGAAAGAGAGAGGCAGACTGGGAGTATGGACCGACCAATCAACGCCCATGTTCAGCGGGGAAGCAATTACAGAAGCCAGACCTTCTACCTTCTGCAACCCTCAAAGACCCTGGGTCCATGCTCCCAGAGGGCTAGAGAGTGGGAAAGCTATCATGGGAGGGGGTGGATTATGGGGATTGGGTGGTGGGAATTGTGTGGAGTTGTACCCCTCCTACCTTATGTTTTTGTTCATTAATCCTTTCTTAAATAAAAAATTTAAAAAAAAAAGAAATAATAGTCAATCGATATCTTTGATCTTGGGAGAACTACTGTAATTTTGTTGGAGAGAATGGGGACACAGAATTCTGGTGGCCGGAACAATGTGAAATTATACCCCTTTTATCTGAAAATTTTGTTAATCAAAATCAAATTACTAATGAAAAAAGTTAAAAAAATTAAAAGTTTTTTAAAAGCCAAAAAAAGGTGGGCCAAAGAACCACATAGACAGTTTTCTTTTTTTTCTTTTAAAGTATTTTTGTACTCAGTATGCATGCAAAGTATTTTTGTAGTCTTATAAGTCTTTAAAATTTTTTTTTAATTTACTTATGAGAAAGATAGGAGAGAAATAACCAGACATCACTCTGGTACATGTGCTGATGGGGATTGAACTCAGGACATAATGCTTCAGAGTCCAATGTTTTATCCACTGTGCCACCTCCCAGACCACCATAGACACTTTTCTAAGGAAGAGGTACACATGGCCCAAAGACACATGAAGAAATGCTCCACTTAGTCCTGAGATTCCCAAACAGAAATGATGGGCCTAGACCTTGAATAGATCCCTCTATCCATTGTTACCAGTCATTTTCATTAGGAAATAGACCCCTTTGTGGGCCCCCATAGGACCTTGCCTTCAACTTGGATCAACAACAGTAGAGAATATCCCATCCCCCAAAGGGAGGCTGGACAACATACTTTATCTTCCACCTGAGAAAAACAGGTCCTGAAATTGGGGCAAGTTGGAACATTCCTACTCATGTCCACAGAATGTGAGCTCAGATCTACAGAGATGCAGAGGTCACATAGGCTCCTAAGCTGAGTATGGGCCCCAGATCAGATCAAATCGATGGGGTTTACAGACAACAATATTTATACACCTTTCTCATGTTTGGGAACAACTCTATTCCCTGATCCAGCTTTCTGGTCCTTTTTCCAGCCATGATACCATCTCCTCAGACAATAACTTGGATCCACCTGCATATCAGATTTCAGGCTCAGGAAAAAAAAACTAGTATAGTCATGGACCCTTTGGAATATAACTAAAATAGGCCTACTAGCTATCTACAAAATGGAGACACCCCTCCCAACTCTTTATCTGCACTATTCCAGCCTTTAGGTTCAAGATTAATCAACAATTTGTTTGGCTTTGTATGTTAACTCTCTTTTTAGCCACCAGGTTCCAGATGCTAACATGATGTCAACCAGACTTCCCTGGACAGACAATGTGTCTTGGAGCTCTGATTCACCAGAACCCCGCCCCACTAGGGAAAGAGAGAGGCAGGCTAGGAGTATGGCTCGACCTGTCAAAGCCCATGTTCAGTGGGGAAGCAATTACAGAAGGCAGCCATTCTACCTTTTGCATCCCACAATGACCTTGGGTCCATACTCCCAGAGGGTTAAAGAATAGGAAAGCCATCAAGGGAGAGGATGGGATACTGAGTTCTGGTGGTGGGAATTGTGTGGAGTTGTACCCTTCTTATCCTATAGTTTTGTCATTGTTTCATATATATATAGTGAGATCATGTGAAGATGTGAAATTGTACCCATGTCTCAACAACTGTGGTATGAACCACAACAGAAAAATTATTATGATACCTATATCTGTTTAGATAAAGTTCTAGTTCTGTTAAACAGAAAAGGTCATCTATTCAGGTATATATGGGTTAGCTCCAAAAATATGAACGGGTTGTCATTCCTCCCACTACTGCAGATAAATGGAGTGTGTCTGTGTGCCTGTTATACATGAACTGGTGGCACCAACAGCTCTTGTAGGTGAATAGCAGTAACTACCTCTTACTATCAATATTCCTTCTTATTTGAGATATACCAAGTGAAATTACATCATACTCATGATTTGTGGGGCCATATGGGGATGTAGGTTTTGAATAACTTAATCTGGTGTGACATTACACTTAAAAGTGAGCTTACTCAATGACATATAAGTAGCTAAGAAACTTGTGGTGTATATATACAATAGAATACTATGAAGTTGTGGTGTACATATAAAATGGACTACTATGAAATTGTTAAAATGATTAAATAATCTATTTTGCCTCATCTTGGATGGAATTTTGAAGGAATCATGTTGAGATAAGCCAAAGAGAGAAGGACAAAACTTAAGAAGAGAAGGTGTAACTCCAGAAACCAGGACAGAAGGGTAAAACAAAGTGAAGCTAATATGGGGTATGGTATATTGTAGCCAAGTAAAGAACTCTTTGGATGAAGGGAAGGCAGGGTGTGGAGAGGGCATAAGCATCCTCATGTATGATGGTGGAAAAGGACCAGAAAGAGTGTTTTGCAGACACTTATCATAGTGAGATGAGAAATTTTATCCATGTGTCAACAACTGTACTGTGAGCATTAATCCCCTCAATAAAATGATTTTTGAAAGAAGAGGTTTTACTTTCTTCTAAGGAGAAGGATTAATTTGTATTATAATGAATACCTAAGCTAAAAATCAAGGTTAAATGTAGTATTTTCCCAGGACTAATCATACATGGAATTTATTGGTTGCTAACCACACTAAAAATATAATGGCAACCCAGTTGTAGGCACTTATGTGGATAGAAACCTAAGATGCTATTTAAGCAGTAGCTATTGCAACTGGGTTAGATTCTACACAGTAGCAACTACTTAAGCAATAATCTGGGAAAATATTTTACTGCATTTAGGTATAAATCACAAACTCAGCTGACCTATCAACTCATGATATCTAATGAAAAAGGTATTAACATTTATGCAATACATAGTGTGTAGTAGAATATTTCTATTGATTTTCATTTGTCCCTTAAACAGTCCTGTGAAGTATAAAGAAGGTTGCTCAGTGGTAGATCATGTGCCTTATATGCTTGGGACTGTGGATTTGATTTTTGACACCACAGAAGAAAGGAGCGAAGAAATAATTACTGGAACTACATGGATGGTTGAGAAGTGCATTTGTGTTTCTCTCTCAATCTCTCTCTTTCTCTCTCTCTCTCTCTCATTAAATAGTAAAGGCCCTGCGAAGTAGGGAAGAATTTGCATATTTTATGAATGAGAGCACCATACTAAAGTTTCTCAGAGAATTCAAACAATTTTCCAGGTCATGCAGACTTATTACCATGATTTCAGGCTATACATTTAGATCACATACAGAAATTTTAATAGAGGGGAGGTGTGTGTGCACAAAAGTGAACAGTACTTTCTTGAGCCTAAGAACAATCTGGAACAATCTGTTGGTCATAATTTTTCTACTCACATCACTTCTCATTTATTCACAGTTTTCTATGCTAGTGTATTTTTTCCCTTTGGCACTTTACCTAACTCCTCAGAAACAGTAGAAATGTATTTTTCCAGCCAAGTTACACTAACATAAATGCTGCAGTCTTCAGTTCTGTGAAAGTCTGGAAAGTAAAGATTTTTGCACACACTTGCTATGCAACAGAAATCATATGGAGAAGCCATCTACTAATTCAACTTGGAGAACTCACTACATTTTAAGTCTGTACTTTAACCATTTAATGTTAAAATTGTGGTTCTAAGTAGGGAGCACTTTTTTTCACAAAAAATCACACACACACACACACACACACACACACACACACACACACACACACACACACCCTATATGGTCCTTTACTTTAAAGAAAATAAATGTTGGGCTATAGTAATCTATTAGAGTACTTTCTCTACCTATCCAACATGTTATATGACCCATATTAAGATTCTTTCAATGTCATCATGAAAAATTAGAAAATTAGTTAAATCAGAAAATCAGAGCTATTTTGTTTGTACCTCAAGTTTTTCTAGTTGTAAAATATGGATTTTATTTTTAAAATATGTGAGTTTCTTCTTTTCTTAGCAGCCTGCAATATGTTTCCTTATCCTTGCTTTTGGATAGTTTTGCTATGGTGATGTGTTTTGGCATGTGATCTTTTGGATTTGGGAATTTATGTGTTAATTCAGCTTCCTGAATGTCTATGTTTTGAATATTGCCCAGGTGTGGAAATTTTCTTGCCATGATTTCTCTGAATATATTGTCTGCTCCATCTCTTTTTCCTCTGTGATACTAATAACCCTCACATTTATCTTTCTGGTGTAATATGCTACTTCAAGGATAAGTGCTACATTTTCCCTAAACATTTCCTCTCCAAAAGCTTTAATTTTAAAGAGTGTAAGTTTGTATCTTCTAGTATTGATATTCTCTCCCCCACCTGATTTAGTCTACTTCCTAGGCCTACTACCTAAGCCTGAACTGTATTCAAAGTGTTTATCACACTCTGCAGATCTGTTTGAAGTTTTTATCTTCTTTCGTGGTTCATACTTCTGTGATAAAATGATCTCTGAGTTCCTGAAATTGTGTCTGTATTTGTAATTTAGTTCAGCTTTTTGAATTTATTTAATAATGAGTTTTCTAAAGTATAACACTGTAATTTTTCCATATCTATGTCTGACTGGTAATTTATATTTTCTTGCATTGCTTTCTGCGTATTTCTCATTAAACTTGGTTTTGTTGTTATGCAAGCAGGTGGCATTATATCTACGTTAGATTTCTTTGTTTATTTGTTGTGGTGGTTGGGGGGAGATTCTACCATGTATGGCAGGTCACTTTAGTGTCTGTGTTGTCAATATAGGATCTCCCATCTGTATTTCCAGCCTTTGGGGGTGGTAGAGCAGGTGTAAAGCATGGGAGAATTGCTTTCTCTTGAATATTCAAAGTATAAGCAAGATTTATCTCTCTAGTCAGGTGCCAAATCCTGAGTATTACATACAGATCTAGATCTCAGTCAAGTTTTTCTCCTAAATCCTGATTATCTTTGTGCATAGTTCAATATCTTAATGTCCCCCAAGTTAACAGGTTAAGGTCCCAGAAAATCCCCTCCTTCCTTTTGCTAGCATGTGCTCTGCTTTGTAAATACCAAAATGGTAGCAGCTGCCACTATGCATAGCTTCTTAAGTCACACTTCCTCACTCCTTTGCTATTCAATGACCATGTTTGCTTGCATACACTTGTGGCTAAGTGAGTTACTTAAGAAGTCATAGTTGTAAATTGGTGAATTTTTTTCAGAACCTTTGCTAAGTAGCAATCTTGCTTTATTTAAAATTTTAATTTATAAAAAAGAAACACTTAAAAAACCATAGGATAAGAGGGGTACAACTCCACACAATTCCCACCACCAGAACTCCATATCCCATCTCCTCCCCTGATAGCTTCCTTATTCTTATAGGTGAAAGTGTATTACAGTTGTTGTTCCTTTAATTCGTTGGTCTGGGAGAATGAAATAACAACTGATAATCCCTTTTGTGCCTCTGAAAGTTGGCCAGGTTTTATTTTTCTAGACTGAACCAATCACAGGGCTTTCTCAGTCAGATTTTCCCTCTTAAACATTAATGAATCTTTGTGGGCAGTTCAATATCCTGTTGACCCTGAATTCACAGGTTAAGTACCCATACCCACTTTCCTGCCACCAGCAATGTGCTTTGCAGTATAATTCCAAGTTGGCACAAGCCCTCACTGAGTATGGTTTCTTAAAGCCTGAGAATCTTTCCCTAATCCATCTTTTCCATCCATACATGTCTGCACCCAACTATAGCTTAGTAAGATTTTGAAAAAAAATCCCAGTTGTATTTTAGAGGCAGAGACATCAGGATTTCATCATATTTCTCATCACAAGCTTTAGAGACAAGGAGGAAATGTAATGACATATTAAAAATATTAAAATATAAGAATTTCCAGTCACAAGTACTGCATCCTGATAAATTATCTTTCAACTGTGGGGGAGAAGTAAAGATGTTTTCAAACATTCAGAAGTTGTAACTCCAAGACACTTTGAAGGCTTTAAGAATGAACCTGACCCAGTAATGGAGGGTGTTGTGTAATTGTTCAAGATCATGAGCCTGGAGGTCAGTGATGAAGGCATTAAAGAGTTGGTGGAGGAGCACAGAGAAGAGTTCACCAAAAAAACAGAATGAACTTAAAAGGGAGCAACAGCACACAGTGATGAATGGGAAGGGAAGAAATTCTTACTACATATATTAAAGAATTGTGCTCTTTTAATTTTTTTATTGCAACCAGGGTTATCACTGGGGCTCAATCTCTGCATAATAAACCCGCTATTCCTGGGAGTCATTTTTTCCCTTTATTTGATAGTGTAAGTGATGGTTAGGTCTTCTCTTCAAAAGAACATGAATAGAATAACTGCTTAGTACAAAAATTCTTTTTATAAATTGTTATCTATGACCACCTATGGCCAGTATTTTTGTATTCTTTAGGTCAGCTCCTTGCAGCAAAGACCCTCAGACTCTTTTTCTCCTTTCCCTTTTTAGGCAATGGGGATATTGTGAACTCTGAAGCCCAGCTTAAGGGTGGAGGAGACAGTTCTGCATCAGTTATAAAAGATGGAAGAAGATCCTCTGGAGGGGTGTTGGGTAACATACTCTATCTACCACCTGAAGAAGATGGGTCCTGAAATTGGTGCAACTCAGAATGTGCCTACTGATAACCACAGATTGCAAGTTCGGACCTACAGAGATGTAGAGGTTACATGTGGGCCCCAGATCAAATTGATGGGGTTTACAGTCAATGGTATTTATACACTTTTCCCATATTTGGGAGCTACTTTCTTCCCTGATCCAACTCTCTAGCCCTTTTTCCAGTCACGACATCATCTCCCCAGACAATAACTTGGGTCTACCTGCATATCAGAGGTCAGGACAGGCAAAAACTAATAAAGTCTTGGGCATTTTGGAATATACCTAAAATAGACCTACTAGCTAGTTCCAAAACATAGACCCCAAATTTTTATCTGCAGTATTCCAGCCTTTAGGTTCATGATTAATCAACAATTTGTATGGCTTTATATGTTAACTCTTTTTCAGCCACCATGTTCCAGATGCTACCATGATGCCAACCGGACTTTCCTGGACATATGACCTCACCAATGTGTCCTGGAGTTCTTCTTCCTCAGAGCCCTGCCACACTAGGGCAAGAGAGAGACAGGCTGGGAGTATGGATCAACCTGCCAACACCTATGTTTAGCAGGGAAGCAATTACAGAAACCAGATCTTGCATCTTCTGTACTCCATACTGACCCTGGGTCCATACTCCCATGGTGTTAAAGAATAGGAAAGATATCAGGGGAGGGGATGTGATATGGAGCTCTGGTGGTGGAAATTGTATCCCTCTTATCCTATGGTCTTGTCAGCGATATATATATATGAAAGCTGAGGGGGGTGCACTGCTGCCTGATAGTGCTGTTGGAGGCACACCCTTTTGCAAAAGAATTAATGTCTTGCTTCAACTCCTTATATTTTTCTTGACAAGTAATTTTAATTGGATGTCATTAACAACAATAATATAGAGAGATATTACTGGGGGAGATACATAGATGAAAAGTGACTGAGAAACATTTGCAGTTGCTTCATTACTCACAAAATTCCCTCCTGTAGATGGGGACTGGGGTCACAACTCAGGTCCTTGTGCATACTAAGTGTGTCCTTCCTGGCCCTCAAAAGAAATGTGTTCTAAGTGGATTTATTCACAAAATTTTGTTAAAAAGTTATCAGTTTGACAAAGATATAGCAGGTCACCTCAGAGACATTGGCAGAAACAAGTTTCTTTTGATAGGTTTCTTTTTTTTAAGATTTATTTTTAATTTTTTTAAATATTTATTTTCCCTTTTGTTGCCCTTGTTGTTTTATTGTTGTAGTTATTATTGTACAGAATTTTAAAATATATCAGTATTATACACAAAGCCCTATTGGGAAATATAAAATATTTTACAAACAGAATAACTTCCACATTTGAAGATTTTTAAAAACTCTTTAATTTGCATTGTGGGATGCCAGGTTAAGTTCACAGGAGAGAGATGAGGAACTCCTAGATGAGTGGGAACACAATGCAATGCCTTTATTGATCAGAGACAATGCCTTTATATATATATCTTTAACCGGAAGTGGCAAGTGGGGAAAGGAAATGGCTAGGAGAGGGGGTGGAGAAAAGAGTGTGAAGGCAGAAAGCTTCCATACCAGCTGTTGTGAAGGTTCTAACCAGTGTGATTAACCAATACCCTGCAGGCAGGGCAGGTCTCAGGAAAAACAATGATTATGTAAATAGACCACAGAATCAGTGATGGAGCAGAGTGGCAGTCCTACATCTCCCCCTTTCTTTTTATCTAATGGCCATAGAATCAGGAATGTGGGGTGCTTTGTGAGGCAGGGAATCTGATAGGACAAGGCACACCTTTGGGGTTACTACTGTCCCTCCTTGCTCAACCTCTTGGTAGAAAGATAGACTAACAGGATTAGACGCACCCCTCAGGTTCAAGCCCTGCCAAGCTCAACCACATCCTCACAATTACCTGACATCTCCCTCTTTCTTAACGGCCATATATAAATGAGAGAATGTCTGTAAAAGACTCCATTTCTGTCAAGGGAATAACAGTGTAGGGGTGAACAGAAACCTTTATCTTGCAGGCGTTTTTCAAAGAACTAGAATAAGACATGGAGGGACAAGTAGGAGTGCAGCAAGAGCAAGTGTGATGTCAAGGGGAGGCCTGGTGGGCAAAAGGGGCATTTCTTGCCTCAAAGGGCGTTTCCTGCCTCTGGGGTCATTTCCTGCCTCAAAGGGCATTTCCTACCTCAAAGAGCATTTCTTGCCTCAAAGGGCATTTCCTGCCTCTGGGAGCAGGGCCTGCAGGCTGGGGGCGTGGACTGCCAAGTGAGAAGGGGCTATTCAGTGTTGTATAGTCCCAAGACAATTGGACGCAAAGTCCATGGACTACTGTGGGTCAGTCTTTGGGAAACCCAGCAGTGTAAAGGGAAGCTGCTGTAAAGTTGTGTAAAGTGTCCAAGAGGTGTACCAGCAAGTCTGATACAAGTCTCAGTCCAATGCTGATGGCCAGGGGAAGAAATGCCAGGGGATGAAACACTACATGTCTATCTCGATGGGGAAGGACAGCCACTGGAATTCCGCTTTTAGTAGAGAGTGAGCTGGAACCACCAAAACATAACAGGTGAAGCAGAAGCAAGAAAGGCAGACAGCGATGGGCAAGAGAAAGGCAGTAAGAAAGTTCTGTCCTTGGAGTCTGTGAATCAGGTTCTTTAGATCATGTCAGTTCATATCATTGGTTTCATGGTGGGGGGGCTGTAGTTGTGGGCGATGTCAGAGGACAGGGGTCCAAATGGATTCCTGGGGATTTCGTATGAGCAGAGGCTTCTTCGTGTGAAGGCTTGACATAGTTGTAATCACTTACTGGTGAAGAAAAAACTTGTAACAAATTAGAAGTTTACTATAATTGATAACTCGATGACTATAATTGGTTTAAGTACCTTTATAAATTTGGAAGGCCTTTGTAGTATGATTTTAAGGCTGTTTAAACAATTTAAGTGCAATAAAATATGGTCAGTTAAAGAGAAAAAAACCATTGCTAGAAGCCTCAAGCATGAGAATCATTAGCATAACCATTGTGTGATCTATCACTCACCAGGGCTGGTTCTACCTCTTTAATTGAGAAGGTATATGAGAGATTTACATATCAATAGCATCTTTTCTTTTGTTATACCCATTTAAAATGGAGACACACCCTAGGTGTGCACAGGATCTTCAGACCAGATTTAGTTGAAATACATTGATTTTTAACTAATTTTTACCTTAGACTTTAAACAAACTCAGGTTACTTAGAGAGTTAACACACATTAGTGACAATTTTTTTTTGGATTGTTTCTGGAAATCTTCAGAAATCATGGCTGCATCCAGCATTTTTTATAAAGCCAATTAAATTTCAGAGTACTCAGAGCAAAATGGGTCATATAAAAATTCAGTCATTCAAGTCACTCTCTTACAAAACACAACTGAAAGCAGAGGAGGTAGACAGAAAACTTAAGATATTCAGAGAGAAAGAGGGGTGGGGAGACAGAAGAAGTAGGGAGGTTTTGTTTTTTTAGGCTCTTTGAACCACATTTTTCAGATCCCCCTATGTCGCATTATGAGTCCCAGAGGACGTCCTACTCCAAAAAGGGCCTCAAAGTCCCTGTTAGGCTGGTTCTGACTGTTCCTACGGGATTTCTGCAGGCACCCATTCCCAAAAATGTCTTCCCATAGAAGAAAGAATAGAGGCAGGAGGGTAGAACTAACCACGTGTCTCCATTCTTGGGGACTGCCAAGGTTCTGGAGAAGGCTCTGCAAGTTAGTCACCCTTCTCTGTGGGAGATATGGGAGGGAGCCCCAAGCATCTCTCAAGTGCTATGATCATGGTCAAAAAGAACCAAGGTGTGGCCCAGAGCAAAATGACCCAGAGATAAAAAACCTGTCTCATGAAAAAAGAGTAGAGAGTTTGGGAAAACTCTTCATAAGGAGGAAGGTCGCCCATGGAGGAGGGGTCTCAGAAAAATAATAAGAGGGAGAAAAGGAAACACAGTGCTTTCGTAAAACACGAGGCTGCAGAGAGCCAAGACTGTATACTTATCTGGGGCACCTTCGTACGTCTGCCGCTTAAGTGTGAAGCCGGGGGGTAGGTCCTTGTTCAGGCACCAGAATGCCAGGCTAGCTTCATGGGTGTTTCTTCCCGGGCACATGCTCTCTGGGTTGGCGAGAACTCGACCAGAGCCAACCTGGGCTGCTGCTTACTCAGCGATGCAGGAGAGAGACCAGGAACTCGTGGCGGAGCAGGAACACAATGCAATGCCTTTATTGATCAGAGACAACTCCTTTATATGTATCTTTAACCAGAAGTGGCAAGTGGGAAAATGAAATGGCTAGGAGAGGGGGTAGCAAAAAGAGAGAGAAGATAGAAAGCTTCCATAGCTGCTGTTTAGAAGGTACTAACCAGTGGGATTAACCAATACCCTGCAGGCAGGGTGGGTCTCAGGCAAAACAATGATTATGTAAATAGGCCACAGAATCAGCAATGGAGGAGAGCAGGGGAGCTGTCCAACAGTAGCAGTACAAGTATAAAGCCAAAAGAAATAAAAGTTGCTTTAATAAGGATATTTTTGTGATTTCAGTATTTCACATCATATAATGTATATAATCTTACTGTTGGTGAATACAAGGCTGGGAGATAGCTCACACAATAGATCACACACCTTTCCATGTGTGAGGCCCTGGGTTCAAATCCCAGCACCTCATGGAAGCACCATACATGAGGTGAGGGGAAGCTTCACAAATGGTGGAGCAGTGTTGTAGTGAATCTTCCTTCCCTCTCTCTATCTGAAATGGAAAGAATACAGAAGTTGGCTTGAGAGAGATGGAATCATGCATGGCAAGATCCAAGTGTCAATAAAAAGGGATAGATATAACAGGAAAAATAATTCTCACTATATCCAATATAGCAATACCAAAATATGTAAAAGAAATATAGATTTACATATATGGTAAAATTTATTTGTTTTATATATAATATAAATTAATTATATACTACAAACAATTAATATAATTGACATATTATATTAATTGTTTTTTTATAATAAGTGTAATTTATATATTTACATATATAAAAACAAATGGATCTGAAGTGATACATTGACAGAATCATAATAAAGGACTTTAATACCCCAATTACAGCAATAAGCAAATTACCTAAACATAAAATCATTAAGAAAACAAAGGCATTAAATAAAAAATTAGGAGTAATGGATTTAATAAATAGCTACAAAACCTTCTGCCTAAATGGTCAGGATATATTATTTTTATGTTGTCTTGTAATTTTCTCAAGGATAGATCATGAAGTGTTTTCAAAGGGTGGAATTATGGTGTAGTAGTCTCCAGCAAACCATACTATTGAGCACAAACACATGAAACAGCAAAATACCACCAAAAACTTCACAAAACACCATCAGTATATATACAAGGAAATGCAGCACTGTAACCACATCACCACTTTCTAGCACAACAACAGAAGCCATGCAAAATGTGTAAGACATATCAAAAAAGAAATTCTGAAGACACATTATGAGGGAAATTTTATTTTAATGTCTTCATTGGGGGATTAATGGTTTATAGCCAATAGCAAAATACAGTAGTTTGTATATGAGTAACATTTCCCAGGTCTCCCATAACAATTCAACCCCACTAGCTCCTCCTCCGTCATCATGTTCCAGGACCTGAACCATCCTCCCCACCCCAGAGTCTTTTGCTTTAATGCAATATACTATTATGAAGGCAACTGTTGAATCTAAACTTAATATGCAGAAACATACTTAAGAACTAAAGACAAAAAACAAAAAACAAACAAAAAACCTAGAAAGATAATTTATCCAAGAGTGTATATATATATTTTCTGTTAATTCCTTCCATGGTTCTCAGTATATAGGCCTTCTTTTGGCTGCAGTTGATTGCCTTTTTTCTGCTTTTGTTGTTTCTGTTCTGTTTTGTTTTGAGAGTAATTTAGCTTGGTTTTGTCTTTATGCTTTTTGTTTGTTTGATAACTGTTTTAGTCATCTGTCTCGCACTCCACTTTGAACACAAAAGACCTTTTCTCTCATTTTACAGTGTAGTGGCAGTGGAGTAACATTAGCACAACAGCTCCTGCAACTCCTAAGATATACTACAAGGTTACTGGCATCAGGAGTCTGGAAACCAATAGACCAGAGGTCATCCCACACCATACCTGAACAACACCCGGGACATAAACTTCAAAAGAAACAAAATAGAATGGCCAAGCCAAAAACAACCACTGCATCAATGAAACAGGACAGATGCCCAGGAAAAAAAAAAACACAACAAGCGAGAAGCAAATAAGAATGAGCCAAATATCTAAAATGAATTAAAGCATTACTCACAGAAGTGAGGAAAACTTTTGAGAGATATATTATCAGAATTGGGGAAACAACAAATGAGGCTCTGAAAGAAATCACAAATTATTTTGAGATAATTAGAGAGATAAAAATCTGAAATACCTGAGTTAAGAGCCCAACTAGCTGAACAAGCTAATACAGTAACTGAACATGGTAACAAAAAAGCTGAATAAAGGAAGTGAGAACAGAACAACTGAGACAAAAAACAGAATTAGCAAGACTGAGGATGAATTACAGATAACTAGGAAAGAAATAAGAGCAGAGAGAGAGAGAGAGAGAGAGAGAGAGAGAGAGATAGAGATTAAAAGACACTGAAAACAACAAAGGAGACATAAGGGATTACCTCAAAAGAAGTAATATATGTGTTACTGGTTTGCCAGAGGAAAAAAGGGAGGAGGGGGAAGAAATCACAATAGAGGAGATGATAGAAGAAAACTTCTCACTCTAAACAACAGAAAGGACATAAAAATTTGAGGGTCCCAAACAGAACCAACTCAAACCTATATACACCAAGAAACATCATAGTTAAAATGTAAAGGAGTAAGGATAAAGAGAGTTCTGGAGTGTGCAAGAAAAAAACAATCACATACAGAGAAAAACCCACAAGATTATCAGCAGATTTCTCCACACAAATTCTAAAAGCCAGAAAAGAATAACACAATAAATATTGAGCACTCAATGAGAAAGACTTCCAGCCAACACCAGTATAACCTGCTAGACTATCATTCAGACAACATGGAGGAATAAAAGCTTTCCTAGAAGGCCACATTTGAAGGACTCAACTATCACCAAACCTGCTTTGCAAGAAGTTCTAAAAGGCATCCTATAAAATGAAACCACTGAAAACATGTCATATATTAGAACATTCAGAAAAGTTTAGAATAATGACATTTAAATATCTGAAATCCATATCAATAAATTTCAACAGCCTGGATTTTCCCACTGGAAGGCACAGAGTAGGAAGATGGATCAGAAAACACAACTCAACTATATATTGTCTGCAGGAATCCCACCTAACTCAATACAACAAACACAGACTCAAAGTGAAAGGATGGAAAGCTATTGTTCAAGCTAATAGACCACAAAAAAGAGAAGGAACTATTTTCGTATCTGACACAATAGACTTTAAAATAAGTAAGTAGAAAAAAATAGGGATGGGCATTACATAATATACATAGTAGAGTATCAGTCTACTAAGAGGACTTAACAATTATTAACATTTGTGCACCCACTAAGGGGCCAGCTAAAAGCATCACACATCTAGTAAAAGAGCTATGAAAATACACCAATAGCAACACAATAGTAGGAGATATGAACACCACACTTTCAAACTGACAGATCAACTAGGCAGAGCATTAATAAGGAAAAAAGAGAATTCAATAAATAGATAGACTAGACCTATTAGAAATTTTCAGAGTATCTCATCCTCAGAAACTGGAATACAAATTCTTTTTGAGTCCACATGGGGCATTCTCAAGGACAGACCATATGTTAGGTCACAAAGACAGTGTCAGCAAATTCAAGAGCATTGAAATCATCCCATGTATCTTCTCAGATCATGTGGAATTAAACTAAACAAAAAACCCCAGAAAATTAGTAAATGTCCCAAAATATAAAATTTCAGCATACAATGCTTAAGGACTAAAGGGTCAAAAAGTAAATTAAGGAAGGAATTAAAATGTTCTGAGAATCAGTTGAAAATGGAGACATGTGCTATCAAAATATTCAGGACACAGCAAAAGCAATACTAAGAAAGAAATTCACAGCCATACGTGTACACATTAGGAAACAAAAAAAGTCTCAGATAAACAACCTGACTACACACCTTATGGACTGGAAGAAGAAGAATCAAGAAACCATAAAGCAATCCGAAGGACTGAAATAAATAAAATTAAGGAGGAAATAATATCGAAAAAAGGAGAACCATACAAAAGATCAATGAAACTAAAAGTTGAATCTTTAAAAGAATAAACAAAACTGACAAACCCTCGGCAAGACTAACTAAAAAAAAAAGGAAAATTCTAAATGGGATTATAAATGAAAGATGTGATATCACAAGAGAAAATACAGAGACCCAGTATGATATCAAGTTAGAAAACCTGGAAGAAACTGAAAGGTTTCCAGAAACATATAACCTTCCAAAATTGAACCAAAAGGAACTAGAAAATATGAACAAGTCAATTACAGCCCTCAAACTGAAAGTTATGAAGAACTTATATCAACAATATAAGTTCATGAAAAGACGGTTTTATAAATGAAATATATATATACTTACATATATAAACTTCATGAAAGAGTTAATACCTATACTTTTTAAGACGTTCCAAAAGACTGAATACTCAGGAATACTTCCTTCCCCCTTCTTTCTCTCTATCTCCCCTTCCATCTCCATTTCCCTTTGTCACAGTGCAATAAATGATTAACTAAATAAAAAAAATTTAAACATTGCAGACTTCTAAGGAAATGAAAAAAATGAGATACAAAGGTAAGGCTATTAGGATTTTATCAGATTTCCCATCACAAACCGTAGAAACAAGGAAGGGGTGAAAAGACAATCAAATTATTAAAAGATAAAAATTGCCAACCATAAACTATCTGCCAAATTATACTTCAGGTTTGAGGGGGAAATAAAAGTCTTCTCAAACATAAAGGAACTAAACCAATTTGCAATCATCATTCTTCAAAAAAATCTCATAAGAAAAGAAGTAGCAAAGGAATTTAAACTCTAAGCAAGGTAGAATAGAACCAGTAACACAAGAGTCACAGGAAAGAACAATGTGATAGGAAAACGGAGTACAAAATGGACAGAATGATACAATCAAATGTTGGTTAATCAAGATCAAGTTAAATAAAAAGATGGATGTACCTGCCTTTGTAGCAGTTACCTCTATCCTACCTCTCATATGCCAAAGGCAGTGGTGCCATCCTCCAGAGCAACAATATCACTCACTGTAGAGACATACCACAAGGTACCTTGCTTCACAGGTCCTGAAACCAACAGCCCAGAGTCACTTCCTCCACAATTGAACAGCAAAATAATTTTTAAAGGGCTACTGCTTCTACAGAAAGCTACAGTGTCCCTCTCTTGGTTTTCCTGGGGTTTCAGGCAACCACCATGATGGCTAAAGGGGCCTCTTGTTAGAAACTTCAGTCACAGGTCCAGGCAGTAGTGCAGCAGGTTAAGTGCACATGGTGCAAAACACAAGGACCCTTGTAAGGATCCCGGTTCTAGCCTCCGGCTCCCACCTCGGGGGTCACTTCACAAGTGGTGGAGCAGGTCTGTACATATCTATCTTTCTCTCTCCTGTGTTCACCTTCTCTTGAACTTCCCTGGGCAGACAACCCCACTAATATGTCCTGGAGCCTCGCTGGAACCCCGCCCCAACGAGAGAGACAGACTGGGAGTATGGCTCAACCTTCCAAAGCCCATGTTCAGAGGGAAGCAATTACAGAAGCCAGATCTTCCACCTTCTGTATCCCATAACGTCCCTGGTCCATACTCCCAGAGGGATAAAGAATAGGGAAGCTATCAGGGGAGGGGAGGGGATATAGAGTTCTGGTTGTGGGAGTTGTGTGGAGTTGTATCCCTCTTATCCTATGGTTTTTGTCAGTGTTCCCTTTTAGGAAATAAAAATAAAAAAGAAATGCTCCATTTAACTTATGATTAGAGAAATGAAAATTAAACTACACTTACATTCCATATAACATCTTTGAATATGCCCTACATTAACAAAATAGGAAATGACAAGTCTTGGAGAGGTTGTGAGGGGAAAGGAACTCTACTACAATACCGGTGGGAATGCAAACTGGTGCAAGCTCCTTTGAAAACCTATATGAAGAATCCTTAAACAAATGATCCAGCAATACCACTCTTAGACAATCATCCAAAGAACATGAAAACACTAATTCAAAGGGAAATTTGCACTCCTATGTTCAAAGCTGCATTATTCACAATAGCCAAAGAGTGGAAGCAGCTGTAATACCCACTGACGGATACATGAATTTAAAAAATATGGGATATATACTCTATGGAACGCTACTTTACTTGGGACAAAATGGATGGAACTGAAGGGTATTTTGCTTAGCAAAATAAATAAAGAGATGAAAGATAACTACCAGAGCAGGTTCATGCCTGGTTCCCACCTGAAGGGGAAAAACTCTCTCTCTCTCCCTCTATCTCCCCCTCCCCTCTCATATTCTCTCTGTTTCTATAAAATAATAAATAAATAATTTAAAAAGACAACTACCAGATGGCTTCACTCATATTTGGCATCTGGAGAACTGAAATGCAGGAACTTGCAAGAAGTAGGAGGATGAAGAGGATGAAGATGAGGAGGATGAGGAGGAGAAGGAAGAGACCAAATTGTTTCTATGACTTTGTGAGAACTATGGCGGTTACCTATTTTTAGTAGGTAAAGATTTGAGTCTCAAGTGCCAGAGGAGCATTTTCCCATAAATACAAAAGGAAACAGTGGGTATGTAGAGTACATGGAATGAAATTATTGCTAGCTTAGGACCCTTAAGAAGTAAAATTGATCATGCATGGAGAGAAAGCAGGATTATAAATGAAAAAAGGCAAATAAAAACAATAACATACAGAATTTCTCGAATGCAAAGAAATGACAACAAGTAAATAACATAAATC
Source organism: Erinaceus europaeus (assembly GCF_950295315.1). NCBI lineage: Eukaryota > Metazoa > Chordata > Mammalia > Eulipotyphla > Erinaceidae > Erinaceus > Erinaceus europaeus. The sequence goes on along the minus strand of NC_080185.1, from coordinate 72,881,692 downwards.
TATAAATACTAAACAAGCATGGTCTTAACTCACCAATCAAAAGGCTTAGAGTTGGCTCCATGGATAAATGAAAAAAAAAAAAAACCGCTTATATAGACTACACACAAGAATTTCACATCCAATATAAAGACAAACATAAACTCAGAGTGAAAGTCTAGAACAAGGTGTCCAAGTCAATAACACAAAAAGGGGTCAGGAACTAATATCCTCAAATCAGATAAGATAGATTTTCAATCAAAAAAGCTTCCCCAGAACCCTTCCTCACTAGGGAAAGAGAGAGACAGGCTGGGAGTATGGATCGACCTGTCAATGCCCATGTTCAGCAGGGAAGCAATTACAGAAACCAGACCTTCAACCTTCTGCATCCCACAATGACCTTGGGTCCATACTCCCAGAGGATTAAAGAATAGGAAAGCTATCAGGGGATGGGATGGGATATAGAGATCTGGTGGTGGGAACTGTGTGAAGTTGTACCCCATTTATCTTATGGTTTAGTCAATGATTCATTTTTATAAATAAAATGTTTTAAAAAGTAATAATGACTAGAGACAGATAAAATATATCAAAGGTTCAGAACAAGGAGAAGATATACCCGTCATCAATACATATATACACAGCGTGGTGCACCAAATTATATAAAAGACTTTCTAATGAACTTGGACTAGAGTTGGTGTATTGCACCAAAGTAAAAGCCTCTGGCATGGTGGTGGTGGTTCAGGTGCTGGAACTTGATGGCAGAGGAGGACCCAGTGGGGATGGAATTGCTATGTGTAAAACTGGGAAATGTTACACATATACACACTATTGTATTTTATTGTTGGCTGTAAACCATTAATCCCCCAATAAAGATTTTTTTCAAAAAAGGCTTGCTAACAAACTTTAAGGGATGCACTGACAACAATACAATATTAGTAGAGGATATCAACAACCACTTACATCTTAAATAAAAAAAAAAGAAAAAAATCACTTAGACAAAAAAAATCAACAAAGACATATTGACATTGAACAAAACAGTTGATGAAATGGATAAATAAAGGCCTCCCATGCTTATGGACACCTAATTTTTGACAAGGGGCCCAAAACATTAAATGCAGAAAGGAGTCTATTCAACAAATGTTACTGGAAAAATTGGGGTTGAAATGTTTGAACAACACATAGCACCTTGTACAAAAGTAAAGCCTAAATTAATCAAAGATTTGGATATTAGGCCAGAAACTATCATATAGTTAGAGGGAAATATTGGCAGAACTCTTTCAATGTAAGCTTTAAAAACATTTTTGGTGGCTCAAGTCCAACTAGAAAGAAAACAAAAATAAAAATAAACCAAAGATATTACATCAAACTGAACCCTTGGATAGGGCCCACTTTCCCGTATGCCTCTCCCAATCCATATCAAATAATATTGCATCCGCCTATCACAACCTAACCAACGCAACTATTGCCACCTCAACATGTTTCACTTCAGACTGTGTCCAGAGACTTCACGTGTGGAATGACAACCCTTCAGCTTCATTACTCGTGTGAGACCTTTCCTTTCATAGTATACTCTAATTTCATCTCAGATGGTTCACTTTCTAACAAAGTCCCAAAACCTAGATATACACCAGTTTCTGTGAGAGAGAGCATATGTGCACACGTATCCATAAACTACTGCAAAATATATACCTGAAAGCAGAAGTACACTAGAGCTTGCAGTGAGTACCTCCCTAACACTTCCTCTCCACTATCCCAAGCTTTGGGTCCATGATTGCTCAACAATTTGTTTGGCTTCGTATGTTAACTCTCTTTTCAGTCACCAGGTTCCAGATGCCATCAGGATGCTGGCCAGGCTTCCCTGGATTGAAGACCCCACCAATGTGTCCTGGAGCTCAGCTTCCCCAGAGACACACCTTACTAGGGAAAGAGAGAGGCAGACTGGGAGTATGGACCGACCAATCAACGCCCATGTTCAGCGGGGAAGCAATTACAGAAGCCAGACCTTCTACCTTCTGCAACCCACAATGACCCTGGGTCCATGCTCCCAGAGGGATAGAGAATGAGAAAGCTATCAGGGGGTGGGGGTGGGATATGGAGATTGGGTGGTGGGAATTGTGTGGAATTGTACCCCTCCTACCCTATGGTTTTGTTAATTAATCCTTTCTTAAATAAATTTAAAAAAAATTTGGTGCCTCAGGTAGAACTAGAAAGAAAACAAAAATAAAAATAAAGCAAAGATATTATAGCAAACTGAAAATGCTTCTGTATAACAAAGGGTAATAATGCCAAGAGAGAGAAAATATATGAGACAAAGGTCTGATAACAAAATACATAAAGAGATTACCAAACTCAGCAATAAACAAGTAAAAAAGACTGAAAAATGAGAGAACATGGTCAAAATCTTCTCCAAAGAATAGATTCAAAGAGCCAACAGACATGAAAAAATGCTCAATGTCACAGATGATCAGGGAAATGCAAATAAAAACCAGCAGATACTACATTACATTTGTGAGAATGTCATACATTAAAAAAATACAGAATCACCAACTGTTGGAGGGCCTGTGGGGGGATAGGAACTTTCCTACATTGCTGGTGGGAATGCAGATTGGTCCAATCCATGTGGAAAACAGTCTGGAGACTCATCAGAATGCTAAATACGGACCTACCTTATGGCAATTTCTCTCCACATCGCCAAAGGAAACATATAACTATCTGGAGAGATATATGCACACCTATCTTCCTAGAAGCGTAATGTGTAGTAGTCCAAACTTAAAAGCAACCCAGATAGATGCTCAATGACAGATTAATGTTTAAAAAATTACATGTATGTATATGCTTGTTAAAATGGTGGGATAATGAGATCACCTCCATATCTTAGATGGACTTCGAAGGTATCCTTTTGAGTGAGATAAGACATAAATAGAAGAATGAATGCTGTAAGATCTCACTCATAGGTAGAACTTAAGAAGCATTGTCAGGAAGGGAAAACATAAAGTTAAACTTGGATTGAGTGTGGTATATTGCACCAAACCAAAGGACCCTTGGTATGGAGAGAAATGGATGAAACAGAGAGGATCTGGAGTCCTGGTGTATGATGGTGGAAAAGGACACAGTTTATTAGAAAGATTGTCTTATGGACATCTATTTGGGGGAGATGAGAGGTTGTACTTATGTGTCAACACCTATACTGTAAAGCAATAATCCCCCAATAAAGTGGGAGGGATGACTAACAAAATGTGTGTCTCCAAAAAACAGATACACAAGTTTTCCTCAAATGCACAAGCAAGGGGGCTGGGTGGTAACTTCACAAGTGGTGAAGCAGGTCTGCAGGTGTCTATCATTCTCTCCCCCTCTCTGTTTCCCCCTCCTCTCTCCATTTCTCTCTGTCCTATCTAATGATGCCGACATCAATAACAACCATAATAACTACAACAACAATGAAAAACAAGGTCAATGAAAGGTAAAATAAATAAATATTTAAAAAACATAACATAAAAACAAAGTTACCATGTCCCGGCTATTTGGAGTTCCAGGTCTCTTGTCCCTGTGTCGTCCCTAACATTTCTGCCTCTAGCAAATTTCTTTCAGCAGTGATGAAAGAAGTTGCTCTTGCTTCTGTAATTTCTTCCAGCTGACTTGGATGCATTGCCTGGTTGATCTATACCCACAGACCTGTACCTAACTTTCCCCAGTAGAAAACTGAAATCTTAAAAAAATATTATTGATATCAAAGATTGAAGATATTTTAACATCAAGTTGAAATCCAGAAATCAATTCCTTTTACTATAGCAACAAAAACAATAAAATATCTAGGAATAAACCTAACCAAAGTGAAAGACTTGTATACTGAAAATTTTCAGAGTGTTATGATATATTTATGGTGGTCTGACTCTTTATAGGAGACATTTCAGAACTTCTTTCAGGGTAGGCCTGATGATAGTTGCCATTCTTGTAGGGTTTTAGAGTGTTCTGATATATGGCCTAAATACAGTGGTCTGACTGTTCATAGGAGACCATTCAGAACTTCTTTTAGGGCAGGCTTGGCAATAGTTGATTCTTTCAACTGTTGCTTGTCTGAGAAGGTTTTTATGCTTCTGTCCAGTCTAAATGACAGTATAGCAATATACAGTAGTCCTGATTGAAAGCCTTTCTCATTGAGCACTCAATAGATATCTTGCCATTATCTTCAGGCCTGTAGTGTTTGTGTGGAGAAGTCTGCTGCTAATCTTATGGGTTTTCTTCTGTAAGTGACTCTTTGTTTTTCTCTTGCAGCCTTCAGGATCCTTTCTTTATCCTTGTTCCTTTACATTCAAAATATGATGTGTCTTGATGTTTTTAAGTCTGGGCTAATTCTGTTTGGGGCCTTCTGGGCTTCTTGAACCTTCATGTCTTTGATGTTCTCTAGACTAGAGAAGTTCTCAGCTATTAAGTTCTGAAGAATGCTTTCTTCCCCTCCCTCTCTTTCTTCCTCTGGTAAGCCAATAATGCATATACTATTTCTCTTGAAGTCATCCCATAGGTCTCTGTTGTTGTTTTCAGTATCTCTTAATCTCTTTTTGAGATCCCTTACTTCTTTTTTAGTTGTCTTTAATTCGTCCTCGATCTTGCTAATTCTGTCTTCAGCCTCATTGACTCTATTCTCTCTCCCCTCTACTGTTTTCTGGAGTTCATCTATTTTTTTTACCTTGTTCTGATACTGTTTTAGCGTGTTCAGCCAGTTGTGTCCTTAGCTCAGCTATTTTAGCTTTCAGCTCACTAATAACCTTGAGATAATTAGTGTTTTCTTCCAGAGTCTCATTGTTTTTTTTTCTGCATTTTTGATGACAAATTATTTCAAACTCTTTACTCACTACTGTGATTATTTCCTTGATTAGTGTTTGAATGTTGACCTCATTATTATTTTTTTTGTTTTAAAATCTTTATTTATTGAATAGAGATACAGAAATTGAGAGAGAAAGGGATGATAGAGGAGAGAGAGACACCTGCAGCACTGCTTCACCACTCACAAAGCTTTCCCTCTGCAGGTGGGGACTGGGGGCTCAAGCCCAGGTCCTTGTGCATTGTAACATGTGCACTCAACCAGGTGTGCTACCACCCAGCCCCGACCTCATTATTTTGTGCTTCAACCTTTGGGGGCTTTTAGCTGGACTCTTGTCCTGGTTCATTTTTTCAATATTTCTTCTTGTTGGTTTAACCATTTTGTAGTATGTTATGAGGTCCCTCTCTCAGTACTTTCCAAATTACTGATCACTCTTACCTGGATTGACTTGTGTCTAAGTAAGGTAATCAAAGCATTTACAGTTGTGGGAATTGACAGTTGTTTCGATAATATTTTAATCCCTGAGTTGGAACACAGTGGCTTAACAGCCTCTTTTGTTCCTTTTCTTCCCTGTAGGCTATGGGAGCATGAGGGCTTTTAAACTATAAGTAGGCTTCTTAGCTTAATCACTGACTCCTGACCAAGAGATAAATCAGGGTGGGGCAGAGATAATCCAGTGGCTATGCAATGAGATTTTCACAGCCCCACGGCTAGGCCACCAAGGTATAGATCTTCTCCTGAGTTTCCTTGTTAGCTCTCTGTCCCCTGGTGTCAGCACAGGGCTTCCCTGCCACTGGTCCAGATTCTGAGGGCAATAGCAATGGAGACACATAGTTATTTTCTTGTTAATTTATTTGTTGTTTCTTTGGTTGCTTCCATCTGCCATTTTGTGGGGCTGGTTTTCCTGGGTGATTCTATCAATTTCTTCTTCTTCTTCTTCTTCTTCTTCTTCTTCTTCTTCTTCTTCTTCTTCTTCTTCTTCTTCTTCTTCTTCTTCTTCTTCTTCTCCTCCTCCTCCTCCTCCTCCTCCTCCTCCTCCTTCTTCCTCCTCCTCCTCTTCTTCTTCTCCTCCTCCTCCTCCTACTCCTCCTCCTCCTTCTCTTCCTCCTCCTCCTCTTTCTCTTCTTCTTCCTTTTGTAAATGGATTCATTTCATTGCAGATGCCTTTAAAATTTAGATGGAAATGAGTTCTGCTAATATTTTCCTCTATGTATTTGATAGTTTCTGGTCTAACATCCAAGGGGTGCTGTAATCCCCTACTACTACTGTCTTGATGTTAATATATTACTGTACCCCTTTAAGTAGATATTTATATGGCCTCTCATTGAGTGCAGACGTGCTAATAATAATCATTAAGACTTCTTAATTGACTGATCCTCTGAGCATTAAGTAATGTCCATCCCTAACTTTTAAATTTTTATTTATTTTAAGGTCTATCATGTCAGATTGAGAATAGATGTTCCTGCCCTTTTTGTGGTCCATTGGCTTGTATGGTAGTTTTCCAGCCTTTACTTTGAGTCTGTGTCTGTCTTGTTGAGTTAGGTAGGATTCCTGCAGACAACATATGGTTGTGTTGTGTTTTCTGATCTATATTCCTATTCTGTGCCTTTTAATAGGTGAATTCAGGCCACTGACATTTACTGATATTAGAGAATGAAGATATTTTAATGCCATGATTCTAGATTTTTAGAGTGTTCTGATATATGGCATGTTATTGATGATGTGCTTATTTATAAGAGATCTTTCAGAACTTCTTGCAGGGCAGGCTTGGTGATAGTTGATTATTTCAATTGTTACTTGTCTGAGAAGGTTTTTATGCCTCCATCTAGTCTGAATGACAGTCTAGCAGGATACAGTACTCTTGGATGAAAGCCTTTCTCATTGAGCACTCAATAGATATCTTGCTATTCTCTTATGGCCTTTAGTGTTTGTGTGGAGAAATCTGCTGCTAACCTTATGGGTTTTCTTCTGTAGGTGACTCTTTGTTTTTCTCTTGCAGCCTTCAGAATCTTTTCTTTATCCTTATTCCTTTCCATTCTAAATATGATGTGTCTTGGTGTCTTTGAGTCTGGGTTAATTCTGTTTGGGACCCTCTGAGCTTCTTGAACCTTTGTTTCTTTTATCTTGTCTAGTGTAGGGAAGTTGTCAGCTCCTATGTCCTATACAATGCTTTATTCCTCTGGCAAACAAATAATGCATATATTACTTCTTTTGAAGTCTTCCCATATGTCTTTGCTGTTGTTTTCAGTATCTCTGAATCTCTTTTTGAGATCTCTTACCTTTTTATTATTTTTCTTTAATTCATCCTCTATCTTGTTCAGAGGATCAGTCAATCAGAGGTTTTAATGTGAGGCCATCTAAATACATCAAACATCTTCTGAAAGGGCAACAGCTGCATTCCTTTTAGGAACAGTCTTCCTAAGTAGCAGAATATATTGACCCAGCCTCCCTTAGGATAGTGGGCCAGTCCCTACCATTACTGTTTCACATTGAGGGCAAGGCCCTATAGAGGTCCACAAGAGGGCTTATGATATTGTTCCTGATGGAGATAAGCAGTGATGGTGGAGAGATGGATCTCTTAGATGTCTTGGCCCATCATATCTGTGTGGTAATCCTAGGATTCCATGACTAGGGCCCTGGATGATGGGATGACCAGGTAGTGACCAAAAGGACCATCATTAAAGTGGCCAAGTCTCTTGCCCTTATCCAGCTTTTGTAGTCCTCACCTTATGCGACAAGGTGGCACTTAGAGTGATTGAAGGAAGTGACATAGGAAGTAGGTGAGGAGGGTTTTCTTGTTTATCCTGAATTCTTGATTGTTTTTATCATAGCCTTGGCTCTTATTTGGTGGGTTTAGGTTGATCTTTTTCATTTATCCTTTCAAGAAATACTCTCTTGGTTTCATTAATCTTTTGAATTCTCTCTTGATTTTTATTTCATTAATTTATTCTCTAATTTTGGTTTTTTTCCTCCTCCTGTTAACATTAAGAACTCTTTGTTTTCCCTTTTATAGTTAGTGCAGTTTAGGTTTTTTTGGGGGGGATTTTAAATTTTTTATTTATAAAAGGGAAACATAGACTAAACCATAGGATAACGGGGGTACAATTTCACACAATTCCCACCACCAGAACTCTGTATCCCATTCCCTCCCCAGATAGCTTTCCCATTCTTCAACCTTCTGGGAGTATGGACCCAAGGTCATTGTGGATGCAGAAGGTGGAAGGTCTGGCTCCTGTAATTGCTTCCCTGCTGAACATGGGCATTGACAGTCGATTCATATTCCCAACCTGTCTCTCTCTTTCCCTAGTGGTGTGGGGCTCTGGGGAAGCGGGGCTCCAGGACACATTGGTGGGGTTGTCTGTCCAGGAAAGTCTAGTTGGCATCATGCTAGCATCTGGAACCTAGTGGTTGAAAAGAGAGTTAACATACAAATCCAAACAAATTGTTGATCAATCATGGACCTAAAGGCTGGAATAGTTCAGATGAAGAGTTGGGGGGGGTCGTCTATTTTGTAGATAGCTAGTAGGCATATTTTAGTTATATTCCAAAGGTCCTGTGGCTATACTGTTTTCTTCTTTTTCTTTTTTCCCCTGAGCCTGAAATTTGATATGCAGGTGAGTCCAAATTATTGTCTGGGGAGATGATGTCATGGTTGGAAAAAGGACCAGAAAGCTGGATCAGGGAAGAGAGTAGCTCCCTAATATGGAAAAGGGGTATAAATATTGTTTACTAGTTAGTGCAATTTTGATATCAGATACTTCACTTGAGATATTTCCTCTTTCTTAATATGGATATATATTACTATAAGTTTCCCTCCTAGAACTTCTTTCTCCTGATTCCATAGGGTCTGATAACTTGATAACTGATCTCTTCATTTTTGTTATTCTCAAAGTGATTTTTGAGTTCCCTTTTGATTTACTCAGTGCCTCTGATATTATTAGGAAGCAAGTGATTCAGCATCCTTATTTTGGATATATTTATTTCTTCCTTTTCTTCTTCTTTCTTTTTGTGATTGATTTCCTGTGTATGTGTGTGTGTTGGTTTTGTGTGTGTGTTTGCAATTGATTTCTAACCTCACCCTCACAGTCATAAAATATACCTTTTATGATTGCAATATTCATATATATGTGTGTGTGTGTGTGTGTGTGTGTGTGTGTGTGTTGTTGTTGTGTTTGTGTCCCAACATATGGTCAATTCTTGAGAATGTTCTATGTGTACTTGAGAAGAATGTGTATTCATTTCTTGTGGGATAGAAGGATCTAAATTTATCAGTTAAGCTTTTCTCAGCTATAATTTTATTTAAAGCCTCAATTTTCTTGTATATTTTGTGTCTTGAGAATATATCTCTTGCTCTGAGTGATGTATTAAATCTTTTACTATTATTGTGTTGCTGTCAGTGCCTCCTTCTGATCATTTATTACTTGTTTTATATATTTTGGTGCATCCATATTGGGAGTATACAACTTGATGTTGGCTATGTTTTCTTGTTGAATAAATGTCTATTTTATGTGATTACAGAATAGTTTGCTGTTTGGCTTTTTATTCCATTTTATTTATTTGTTTGTTTGTTTGCCTCAGGGTTATCTCTGGGGCTTGATGCCTGCACTATGAATTCACTGCCCCTGTGGCCATTTTTCCCCATTGTTGTTGTTGCTGCTGTTACTGTTGTTGAGCAGGACAGAGAGGAATTGAGAGAGATGGGGAAGACAGAGAAGGGGAGAGGAAGACACACACCTGCAGACCTGCTTTACTGTTTGTGAAGAGACTGCCTTGCAGTTGGAGAGCCGGGGGCTCGAACCAGGATCCTTACTCTGGTCCTTGCGCTTTGCACCACATCTGCTTAACCCTCTGTGCTACCACCAGACTCCTGTATTTATTTATTTACTTACTATTAGCAGAGCACTGATCAGCTCTGACTTATGGTGGTATGGGGCATTGAACCTAGGACTTTGGAGCCTCAGGCATGAGATTCTCTTTGCATAATCATTATGCTATCTACCTACACCTTTTATTCCATATTATTGGTTTGGAACATCTTGTTCCAACCTCTTCCTTGTAGCTTCTCTTTATCTTTCCTTTGGATATGTGTTTCATGGAGACATAGAGTAGGTGAGTCTTGAGGCTAGGCAGTGGCTCACCCTATTAAGTGCAAGGACTAAATGCAAGGACCCACACAGGGATCTAGGTTCCTGTCAGTCTGAGCTTGTAGTCCATGATCACAGCCGAAACATTCTAGGCTTCACTCCTTTCAGGATCTAGTATCAGTTTGGATGTAACAAATAACATTCAACACTTAACAACTGGAAGATAGTCTAAGCCTATCAGGTAAAGTAGGGGAAAAAGCTGGAAGAATGCACATAATGGTGGCCTTTTTGGTCACTGCCAGGCCACTCCATCACTTGGGACCCTAGTCAGGGAATCTTTGGATTCCCCCATAGATATGATGGGTCTGGACCTCTCTTAGATCCCTATCTTCACCATCACTGGTCACTTCAATCAGAAATGTTATCATAAGCCCTCTTGTGGACTTCTCTAGGACCCTACCTTCACTGTAAATCTGCAATGGTAGGGGCTGTCCCACTGTCCAAAGGGAGGCTGGGTCAGACTACTCTACCATTGAAGGAAGACTGGTCCTGAAATGAGTGCAGCCTAGAATGTTCCTATCCGTGACCAGGGCCTGTGAGCTCAGACTGACAACTACTCAGAGACTATACAGGATCCTGTGATAATATGAATATATATGGACCCTGGGTCTGATTGATGGGATAAACAGTTAATTTTTTTTTTTTATTTTTATTTTTTAAAAGAGTTTATTTATTTATTCATTAGAATGACAAGAGGAGAGAGAGAGAGAAAGAGCCAGACATCACTCTGGTACATGTGCTGCTGGGGATTGAATTTGGGACCTCATGGTTGAGAATCCAGTGCTTTATCCACCGCGCCACCTCCTGGACCACGTAAACAGTTAATTTTATTCATAGATTTTATTCATGTTTGGAAGCTACTCTCTGCCCTAACCCAACTTTCTAGCCCAATTCTCAACTCTGACACCATCTTCCCAGACAATATTTTTAGTCCACCTGCATATTAGCTATCAGGCTCAGGCAAAATTATGAATGCCATGGACCCCTTTAAACATACCTAAAATAGACTTCCTAGCTTCTTCCCACATGAAGACCCGTAGTCACATCTGCTCTTCTCCTACCTTTGGGTTCCTGTTTATGAAACAAGTTGTACTGATTTATATATTACTTCCTTTTAGCCACTAAACTGTAGATGCTACCATGATGCTATCCTGATTTTTCTGGGCAGATGACCTAAGCAGTATGTCCTGAAGTCTCATCTCTCCAGAGGACAACATCCATATCCAGTGTAGAAGCAACTAAAGAAATCAGACTTTCCACCTTCTGCATCCCAACAAGAATTTTGGTTCAACTCCCAGAGGAATAAATAATAGGGGAATTTCCACTGGGGGGCATGGAACATGGAACTCTGGTGATGGAACCTGTATGGAATTATACCGTTGGTATCTTATAATCTTGTTAATCATTATTAAACGACTAATAAAAAATAAAAAAAAGAAATGTCATTATAAGCCCTCTTGTGGGCTTTTCAGCCTCTCACCATAAACAATAGTAATGGTAGGGACTGTCCCACTCTCAGAAGGGATGTTGGGGCATTCTACTCTACCACTCAGGAAATACATTTTTATCAAATTATTTAAAAATTTTAATCTGGATTCTGATTGTTTCATACTACTTTGAAGATAATGGATTATATTGTTATGTCCTTGGTAAAAATGTAAAAATAATATTTATCTTCATTCAAAGACGATATAAAAATGGATCAGTTAATTATGATGATGTCAAGTACTGTATTCTTACTTTATTCAGGGAGATTTTCTTTTCCATAACCATATCTTACCTCCATTGGTTTTGTTTCCTGGTTGATATAACATTTAAATGTACTTTACAGTAGTAGTTAAATATTACATAGTACAATACAACAATGGAACGGTAGGGAAAGGTTTGAGAGGAAAGGTTTCAGCTACAGAGGTAGATCAAGTTTTACGAAGAAGAAAAAGGAGAAAGAAAAACTTAGTATAAAAGAAAAAATTATGAAGATATAAGGTGATTGTTTTCATAGAAACTTTATACTTTATCCAATTTTACAGAAACCCAGAGACTTTAATTGCTTGCTCTATGCCATAGAAGAACTAGGAGCAGAAGCAAAATATTTCAACTTCAAGTTCAGAATAGCAGCCCTAAGTCCCAATGTGAAGAATCAGTGTAGGGGCCGTGTGGTGGTGCACCTGGTTGGGTGCACATGTTACAATGTGCAAGGACTCTGGTTTGAGCCCCCCAGTCCCCACCTGGAAAGCTTTGCAAGCAGTGAAGCAGGGCTTCAGGTGTCCCTCTGTCTCTCTCCCCATCTATTTTCCCTTCCCCTCTTGATTTCTGGCTGTTCTTTCCAATAAATGAAGATAATAAGAAAAAAATAGAAGGAGGAGGAGGAGGAGGAGGAGGAGGAGAAGGAGGAGGAGGAGGAGAAGAAGAAGAATCAGTGAGTGGGTGGTTGAGTTAGGAAAGCTTGTGGTTATGAATAAAATACAAATCTAAGTGTAATCCTTGATTTTTAACTACTGGTAATATTGGTCTATCAACTTCACCTATTGTCAAACAATATAACAGGATGAAAATTTCTAGTGAAAATATGAGATTAAATGAGAGAGAATACAATTAGCAAAGAATTACATCATTCAGTTGAGATTCTTTAAGTACAGTCATAATTAAGCAAAAAGAAAGTAAACAATTCAGAACCTCCAGATTTCCCTGAGTTTATTTTGATTTTAAACAAAGCAAACTAACAAACAAAGAAAAGGAAGATGTATAAAATAATATGCAGAAGGAAAAAAAACATTGGAAAATATTGTCCCCAGGATCAGAGAGATAAGATAGATCACCAGTTTGGGTGTGTGCTTTACCATGCGCACAGTCCAGGTGTGAGCTCCAGCGTTTAAATAAACTGTGAGACTCAAATGAGATAACATGATAAGTTAGTAGATAAATCAAATGTGACACGTTTTTTTACCTGTAAATGGCAATGCATATGTAAAGGCATCATGCAAATTATAATCACAGCATTTTCAAATTTAATATTATCTCAGTATTGGTCATGGATACTGCTACTCAAAACCAGAGTTTCTGAGTCCATTAGTCAGAAAGGGAGATTCATTATCCTAATAAAATGGACAATGGGCTGTTACCCATCCAATAAACTGTTGGAATATTGACATGCTATTGTATTTAGTCATGACACACAATTGTCAAAGGAGGAATTATTGTTCTATGTATGTAGAAACATTCAAAGCTCAGTAAGTTTAACTGGAAAGTCTGAGTGGAAAACCCAAGAAAGCCAGGCAGTTTTTCACTTGATAAGTATATATTTGCCCACCTGCACGGGGGTCGCTTCACAGGTGGTGAGGCAGGTCTGCAGTTGTCTATCTTTCTCTCCCCCCTCTGTCTTCCCCTCCTCTCTCCATTTCTCTCTGTCCTAGCCAATAAAATCGAAAAAAATGGCAAAAAAAAAAAAAAAAAAAGAGTTTGCACCATGTGTGATTTATATAGATAGTATCTCTGGGAACAACGTAATGTGAATATAATGTCCTTTTGCTGGTGTAAGTCAACATTTACACTCAGTTGTGAAATCCAAAATTGTGTAAAGATTTAGAGTAGTGCTATGGATCAAGATTTTAATACTTCCCTGGTTCGAGCCCCTGGATCCCCACCTGCAGCAGAGTCGCTTCACAAGCGGTGAAGCAGGTCTTCAGGTGTCTATCTTTCTCTCCCTCTCTCTGTCTTCCCTTCCTCTCTCCATTTCTCTCTGTCCTATGCAAAAATGATGACATCAATAACAACAACAATAATAACTACAACAATAAAAAACAACAAGGGAAACAAAAGGGAATAAATAAATATTTTAAAAATAAAAAAGATTTTAATACTCTCAAATACTGTATTATCTTTAAATATTTAGTCATATGCCAGGATTAACCTGAAGGAATAAAGGAAATACATAGTCTCTATTCCTTTATCTAGTTTATCTATTTATGTTGTGTCTAATGTATGTGAAACAAATCTAACAACAACATAAGAAAGACTGCATAATTGACATAAACCAATTAACCAACAATATATGACTGAATACATACTTTTCATGAAATAATTATAGAGCCATCTGAGTTTGAATGTTTAACTGGCTTCCTATTTTTAAACTCTATGTTACTCCCCTTTCAATTTCTCTGTCCTATCAAATAAAAAAAAACTACATGTTACTTCATAAGTGAAATTTCATACCTTCCTGTGTTGTCATAGTGCCTCAGGGAATTTTCTACTAGTTTTAAATTCTAAACAAAGTAGAGTGAGCTCTGGGGCTCATCTGACAATATTCTAGTCTGTGCTGTCAGTGAGCTGCTTTGCCCTTCCAGAGAGACCACCAGAAGGCACAGAATATTCACATTAATGGAATGAATCATGCCAATTTAAATCGTTAATCAGGAAGACTCAATTTAATCAGTGTTTCTACAAAGAATGCATACTTGTTTGATTTAACCTTACCACATACTTTTCACAAATCAGACAGATGTAGGATTTATTTTTAGATCTTAGGTAGTTATATAATTAAAGTGATGACTTAGATTTCTCATTTCATATTACTTTTCAGCTTCATCATGAAAATGAATGATAAGTTTTTTATCTGTCAAAATTAACTGCAATAAAGTCTTCTGGGATCACTGGGAAATGTCTAAGAGTTAAGGATACTGCCATATTTTTGTCAAAAGCACAATCATTTCTGGGTCTTAAATCTGAGTAAATGGAGAGTCATAGTGTGTGTTAAACCTGTTGGAGTCCTCACATTTAATTTCTTTTTTTTTCTTTTTTTTAATATTTATTTTATTTATTTATTCCCTTTTGTTGCCTTTGTTGTTTTATTGTTGTTGTTGTTGGATAGGACAGAGAGAAATGGAGAGAGGAGGGGAAGACAGAGAGGAGGAGAGAAAGATAGACACCTGCAGACCTGCTTCACCGCCTGTGAAGCAACTCCCCTGCAGGTGGGGAGCTGGGGTTCGAACCGGGATCCTTATGCCAGTCCTTGTGCTTTGCGCCACCTACGCTTAACCCGCTGCGCTACAGCCCGACTCCCACATTTAATTTCTTATATCTTTTTAAAATATATTTTATTTTATCTTATTTTATTTAGAAAGAGAGACAGATACAGAAAGACCAGAGAACTGCTCATTTACATAACCATTGTGCTATCTCCCCAGTCTCTTTTATGTTTTCATTCAATGCTAACAGGACCTTATGGAAGGTCTCACAACTGAGTTAAGGCAAGGGCTTTCCCTCTCTCTCTCTCTCTCTCTCTCTCTCTCTCTCTCTCTCCCTTCAAAACATTTTCTATACTGTTAGAAAAGCACTTTCTTCAAAATTTCTCTTTGCATAGTCCTAATCTCCCTAATAAAAAAGCTGCAGTGGTTCACTACTTCATTTTCTTTATCATTTTATTGGGAGAGGGTTTAGTGGTTTGCTGTACAGTTGTTGACACGTGTACAATTTCTAATTTTCCCATGACAAGTGTTGGCAGAACACTCTCACCCCCAATTTTGATCCTCCTCTCCCATTGAAAAATAACATTTTGGTATTGAACAGAGTGGTGCAGCGAAAAAACAATAAATATTTTTGAAAGAATGGACACACCTTTAAAACACTAGTTTTAGCCACTTGAACATTGGTGAGTCTACCTGTTCTGATATATGACATTTTCATTGGTATAAAGTGATATCTCACTGTTATTTTTATTCCCCTGATCAACAGTGACTTTGGGAAGTTTTTATATTATTTATATATTGTCTCCAGGATTACCACTGGTGCTAGGTGGAGCACTATGAATCCACTGCTCCTGGTGGCCATTTTTCCCATTTTATTGGATAAGACAGAAAAAAAAATGAGAGAGGAGGGGGAGATAGAGGAGAGAGAAAGATAGACACCTGCAGACCTGCTTCACCACTTGTGAAGCATCTTCCCTGTAGATGGGGAGCTGGGGGCTTGAACCCAGATCCTTGTGCAGGTCCTTGCATTCAGTACGATTTGCGCTTAACTTGGTGTGCCACTGACAGGCCCCAAGAATTTTTTCATATGCTTGTTGGTCCTTTGAATCTCTTCTTTGGAGAATATTTTACCTATATTCTTCCCCTATTTTTCAATGGAATTGTTTGTTTTTTATTGTTGAGGTTAATGATTTCTTCATGTATTTTGGTTATTTGTCCTTAGTCTAATGTATGACATTCAAAGGTTTTCTGTCCCTTATATGTGATAAGGAAAACAGTGAATCCATAGAAACAAACTACAATGGTGGTTTCCAGAGCGTGGATGGCTGGGAATACTGGAAGGTGTTAGTCAAAAGATGATAAATTTGCATTTAAAAGGTGAATAAGTTCTGCGGCTCTGGTGACTATATTTAAATATACTGTATTATAGAAAATTCAAAATAATCCAGTATGAAATTCCTAGAAATTATTAGGCAATACAGTAAGATGGAAAGCTACAAAATCAACATACAAAAATCAGTGACATTCCTCTATACAAACACCAAAATAGAAGAAAATGAAGAGAAGAAGGAGGAGGAAGAGGAGAAGGAGGAAGAGGAGGAGCCAGTGATGGAGAAGGAGAAAGAGAAGAGAAGAACAAGAAGAGAAGGAGGAAGAAGGGGAAAGAGAAATAAAGAAATTAATTCCATTCACAATAACAACAGAAATAAATACCTAGAGATAATACCTAACAAGATTAATGAAAGCTCTCTATACTAAAAACTATGATACACTTCTCAAGGAAATAGAAAAAGCTATAAAGAAATGGAAAGGCATCCCATGCTCGTGGATAAGAAGAATTAACATCATGAAACGGCTACTCTACCCAGAGTCATACACAGATGTAATGCAATCCCACCATTTCCCCCCCCAGAGAATAGAACAAATGATATAAAAATTTATCTGGAGACAGAAAATAATCATGATATAACCAAACCAATCCTGAGAGAAGTGAACAAGAATGGAGGCATCATGCTTTCTGATCTCAAAACACACCACAGAGCCACTATAATCAAAATGGCCTGGCACTGGAACCAGAACAGACACAGAGACTAGTGGAATAGAATTTAGAGCCCAGAAATTGACTCTCACATCTATGGACACCTAATTTTTTATAAAGGAGCCCAAAACATAAAATGATAAAAAAAGTTTATTCAACAAATGGGAACATTGGATTGAAACATATAGAAGAATTAAATTGGACCACCAAATCTCAACATATACAAAAGTAAACTCCAAACGGATCAAAGATTTAGCTATCAAGCCAGAAACTATCAGATGCTTTGAGGAAAACATAGGTAGAACTCTCTTCCATATAAGTTTTAGAAACACCTTTACCTATTCAAACTCAGTTACAAGAAAAGCAAAAGCAAAAATAAACCAATGGGATTACATCAAACTGAGAAGCTTCTGCAAGGCAAAAGGAATCATCATCATAACAAAGAGACCCCCACATAGAGTGGGAGAAAATCTTTATATGTCATACATATGACAGCGGATTGATAACCAACATATACAAAGAACTTATCAAACTCAACAACAACAACAAAAAGGACAAACAACTCCTTGGAAAATATGTGGGGGGGGAAACATGGGCAGAATCTTCTCCAAAGTAGAAATGCAAAGGGTCAATGAAAAAGGCATATGAAAAAATGCTGAGTGACTGATGATCAGAAAAAATGCAAATAAAAGCAACAGTAAGAGAATGCTATACGTTAGAAAAGACAGAAACACTAAACATTGGAGAGGCTGAGAGAAGAAAGAGAATCTTGTACATTTCTGTTGGGAATATAAGTTGGTCCCATCCCAATGGAAAACAGTCTGAAGATTTGACAGAGCATTAGAAATGCTCCCATACCTATGAACATCTAATTTTTATAAGAGGGTCCAAAATATTAGATGGGGAAAGGAAAATCTTTTCAACAAATGGTGCTGGGAGAATTGGGTTGAAACATGCAGAAGAATGAAACGGCACCATCACATTTCACCACACACAAAAGTAAACTCCAAATGTATCAAGGACTTGGGTGTTAGACCAGAAACTATCAAATATTTACATGAAAAATATTGGAATAGCTCTTTTCAATCTAAATTTGATATGCATCTTCAGTGATACAAATCCAATGCCAAGAAAGACTAAAACAAAAATAAGCCAGTGGGACTACATCTAATTCAAAAGCTTCTGCACAGCAAAAGAAACCACCACCCAAACAAAGAGACCCTTATAGACTGAGAGAAGATCTTTACATGCCATATATCAGACAGAATGAAACTGAACCATTACATTTCACCACACACAAAGCTAAACTCCAAGTGGATCAAAGAATTAGATGTTAGACCAGAAACTATTGAAGGCATGGAATAAAATATTGGCAGAACCCTTTTCATCTAAGTTTTTTAAAATAAATTATTTTATTCTGGGAAATGAAATATATTTTACTATATACTCATGTACATTTTTCATTTTTATTTATAAAAAGAAAACACTAACAAAACCACAGGATAAGAGGGATTCAACTCCACATAGTTCTCACCACCAGAACTCCGTATCCCATCCTCTCCCCTGATAGCTTCCCTATTCTTTACCCCTCTGGGAGTATGGACCCAGGGTCATTATGGGGTGCAGAAGGTGGAAGGTCTGGCTTCTGTAATTGCTTCCCCTCTCAACATGGATCTTGGCAGGTTAATCCATGCTCCCAGCCTGTTTCTCTCTTTCCATAGTGGGGCAGGGCTCTGGGGAAGCAGGGTTCCAGGACACGTTGGCAGGGTTGTCTGCCCAGGGAAGTCTAGTTGGCATCATGGTAGCATCTTGAACCTGGTGTCTGAAAAAAAAAAGTTAACATATAAAGCCAAACAAATAGTTGACTAATCATGAACCTAAAGGCTGGAATATTGCAGATGAAAATTTGGGGTCTTCGTTTTGAAGATAGCTAGTAGGCCTATTTTAGTTATATTCCAAAGGGCTCATGACTATACTAGTTTTTTTCCTGAGCATGACCTCTGATATGCAGGTGGACCCAAGTTATTCATCTAAGTTTTGTAGGCATCTTCAATAACAAAAGTCCAATTTCAAGACAGACAAAAATAAAAATGAATAAATGGGACTACATCAAGTCAAAAAGCTTTTGTACAGCAAAAGAAACCACTACCCAAACAAAAAGACTCCTTACATAGTAGGAGAAGATCTTTACATGCATTTCTGATGTCTTTACATCAGACAAAATGTTAATAACCAAAATATATAGAGTTCACCAAACTGAACAACAACAGCAACAAAAAGATCTCATCCAAAACTACAAAGAGGATATAAGCAGCATATTTACCAAAGAGGCCTAAGAGACCAACAGACATATAAAGAAATGTTTCAAGTCAGTGACTGTCAGAGAAATGCAAATAAAAACAACAGTGAGATACCATTTCACTCCTGTGAGAACATCATACATCAGAAAGGATATCAATAAATTCTGGAGAGGCTGTGGGGGTAAGGGAACCATCCTGCACTACTGGTGGGAATGTCAATTGGTCCAGCTCCTGTGGAGAGCAGTCTGGAGAATTCTCAGAAGGCTAGAAATGGATTTACCCTATGACCCTGCACTTCCTCTCCTGGGCATATATCCAAAGGAACCAAACACACCCATCCAAAACAATTTGTGTATGCTTATGTTCATAGCAGCACAATTTGTAATAGCCTAAACCTGGAAAAAAACCTAGGGGTCCAACAACAGATGAGAGGCTGAGAAAGTTGTGGTATATACACACAATGGATCATACTCAGCTATTAAGAATGATGCATTCATCTTCTTTACCTCATCATATATGGGGAATTTTAAGAAATCATGTTAAGTGAGATAAGGCAGAAAGAGGATGAAAACTAGATGAGCTCGCTCATGGACAGAAGCTGAAAAATAAGGACAGAAAGGGGAAACACAAAGTAGAACTTGGTCTGGGTTTGGTGTATTGCACCAAAGAAAAAGAATCTGGGTGTTGGGGGTGGGGGCAGGCTTTCAGCTTTTGGTGCACGATGGTGAAAGAGTACCTAGGCTGCAGGTGAGAGTGTTTTGGATTAAATTAAGAAACTTCACATATGTACCAACAACAATATTTACTGTAAACCACTAATCATCCCCAATTAAAACATGAATACTAGAAATGGACCTATCTTATGACCCAGAAACCCCTCTCCTGGGGATATACCTAGGAAAAATAAAAACACCTGTCTGATAAGACATATGCACACCTATGTTCATACCAGCCTGGTCTGTAAATAGCTCAGACTTGGAAGCAGCCCAGATACCCAACCACAGATGAATGGCTAAGAAAGTGGTGATATATATTGCAGCTGTTAAAAGTGATTATGTTATTACTTTTGCAATATTGTGGTCAGAACGTGAAGATATTGTGTTGGGTAAGACACACCAGAAAGAGAAAGGCCAGTGTGTTCTGGAGCTCCACTTCCCCAGAGTCTTTCCCTACAGGCTGGGAGTATGGATTGACCAGTCAACGCCCATGTTCAGCGGGGAAGGAACTACAGAAGCCAGACCTTCCACCTTTTGCATCCCACAATGACCTTGGGTCCATACTCCCAGAGGGTTAAAAAATAACAAAGCTATCAGGGGAGGGGAGGGGATACAGAATTCTGGTGGTGGGAACTGTGTGGAGTTGTACCTCTCTTATCCTATGGTTTAGGCAGTGTTTCCTTTTTATAAATAAAAAATAAATTCTTGGGGCCAGGCAGTGGTACACCAAGTTAAGCACAAATAGTACTGAGTGCAAGGACCTGCACAAGGATCTGGGTTCAAGTCCCCAGTTCCCCATCTACAAGGAAGATGCTTCACAAGTGGTGGAGCAGGTCTGCAGGTGTCTATCTTTCTCTCTCCTTCTCTATCTCCCCCTCCTCTCTCATTTTTTTTTCTGTCTTATCCAATAAAATGGGAAAAATGACCACCAGGAGCAGTAGATTCATAGTGCTCCACCTAGCACCAGTGGTAACCCTGGAGGCAATATATAAATAAATAAATATAAAAACTTCCAAAGTCACTGTTGATCAGGGGAATAAAAATAACAGTGAGATACCACTTTATACCAGTGAAAATGTCATATATCAGAACAGGCAGACTCACCAGTGTTCAAGTGGCTATGGGGACAGTGGAGCAGGGATAATATTTATGCAAAAGACACTCATGCCCAGGGTCTCAGGTCCAGTCTCCTTCTCCACTGTAAGCTGAGCTGAGCCGTATTCTGTTTTTTTTTAAAAAGGCTATTGACAGAAAGGAACTCTCCTACATCACTGACAGAAATGTAAATTGGCCTATCTGTGGAAAACTATTCAGCATAGTATACATATAAATACACATATAGACTATATATATACCATAGCTTTCCTGGTGACACATATGTTGTTGGGCATATGGGTTGTTTTCAAGTTTGGGCTGACTGCTATGAACATAGGTGTGCATATGACTTATCTTTGTTTCCTTTGTATATATCCCAAGGAGAATTGCTGAGTCATATGGTAGATCCATTTCTAGTGTCCTAATGAACCTTCAGAGGATAGAACAATTTTTCCACAGAAGACAGACCAATTTACATTTCTATAAGCAATGAAAGAGAGGTCCTCTTCCCCCAATAGGCATTTCATTTGTCACATCTTCGACAGATTTCAAAAGTATAACATTGAGTGAGATAAAACAGAAATAGAAGGATAATTACTGGATGATCTCATTCATAGACAGAAATTAAGAAGCAAAGACAGTAAAGGAAAACAAGGTGAAACTGTCCAATTTTGATGTGCTGCGTGAAAACAAAGCACTCTGAGGAAAGAGTAAAAGGTATGGGTGTTGCAATCCCGAGACATGATGATTGAAAAAAGACCTAGGTTGTGGGAGAGAGTGTCTTGTAGACACCTATCAAGGGGAGATAAAAGGTTTTATCAACAACTATACTGGAATCCAATAGCTTCCAATAAAGTAGGGAAAAAATTGATTTCGTACATTGTTTGCCTTTATGTCACTAGTTTAACTTAGCCTCCTCCCCTGACATCTAAGTTGTTTCCATATCTTGGCTATTGAGAATAACACTAGAATGAGCATGGCAATGCATGTTTACATCTTTTAAGAATTTGAGTTAATTTTTCAGATAAATACCCAAAAATGGAATTGCTAGATCATAGTATAATACCAGTTCCCCCCCCACCCCCGGAAACCTCCATACTGTTTTCTGTTTTCATTTTTTGATGAATCTCCATACTCTTTTTTTTAATTTTTAATTCATTATCTTTTATTTAATGGATAGAGACAATCAGAAATTGAGAAGGGAGGGTGAGACAGAGAGGGACAGAGACAGAGAGACCTGTGCAGCCCTGCTTTACCATTTGTGAATATTTCCCCCTGCAGGTGGGCATCAGGGACTTGAAGCCCGGTTTTTGCACTTTGTAACATGTGTGCTCAACCAGATGTGCCACCACCCAAACCCCATTCTCTTTTCACAGTGATCAAATCAATATCAGTGTACAGGGATGCTACATTTTCCACAACCTGGCCAATATTTTTTATCTCTCTTGTATTATTGATGGTACCAATATTAAAGGTATGAGGTGTCATTTTATTATGGTCTTTATTTGCATTATCCTAAGAATTAGTGGTACTGAATATTTTTTATGTACTTGTTTGCCATTTTATAACTTCTTGGGAAAAATGTTTGCCCAGATCTTCTGTTTATTTCAAGTAGCTCAAGTTTATTTGATAAGTCACAGTGAAAATTTTCATGTTATCATGAAAATATTAGTAGGTAGATCTTTACATGAAGTGAACCTTCAAATGATATTTCTTTGTCATCATCTGTAAAAATTATGTACCTGTACACTTTAAGAAAATAGAATAATGAAGTCACAATATAAATGGAACAAATCTAGACATAACAGTTACTTCAGATTGAAAACAAATGAAAAAAAATTACTAACATATTCCATAGGAATTGACCAAGATCTTTTGGTAAGTTATTTTTTTAAATTTATTTATTAACTTTCTTTATTGGATAGAGACAGCCAGAAATTGAAAGTAGGGGGAGATAGAGAGACAAAGAGACACCTGCAGCCCTGCTTCACCACTTGCAAAAGCTTTCCCCCTGCAGGTGGAGCTGGAGGCTTGAACTTGGGTCCTTGCATATCTTAACATGTGCACTCAACCAGGTGTACCACCACCTGACATCATCTTTTGGTAAATTCTAATAAAATATATTCTGCTGTTCTCATTACTTGGGTGAGATCTTTCCTTTCATAGGATTCTCTAATTCCATCCCAGGGGGTTCGGGGTTCACTTCCTAACAAAGTCCCAAAACCTAGATATAGACCCAGTCTCATGAGATAGGGCATATGTTCACATGTATCCATAAATTAGGACAAAATATATACCTAAAAGCAAAAGTACACAATAGTCTTCAGTGAATCAGTATAAAGTTGATAATGAAATAGTGTCTACTTAGACTTAACCTCCTCACCTACTTTATTGCACTTCCCTCACTTACTCCCAAGCTATCCTTATCAAAGCAAGGACTGCAAAAGCTGAATAAGGGCAAGAGATTGGTATACTTTAAAGATGACTCTTTAGTCACTATCAGGCCACCCCATCATCAGGGGCCCTAGCTAAGGAGTCCTGAGATTCACAAACAGACATGATGGGTCTAGACCTCAAATAAATCCCTCTCTCCATTGTTACCGGTCATCTATATCAGCAACAACAAAAAAGACCCCTTTGTAGGCCCCCATAGGACCTTGCCCTCAACTTGGATCAACAATGGTAGAGAATGTTTCATCTTCTGAAGGGAGGCTGGACAACATACTCTATGCTACACCTGAGGAAGATGGGTCCTGAGACTGGGGCAGCATGGAACATGAACATTGCTACTCCTGACCACAGAATGTGAGCTCAGATCTACAGGGATGCAGAGGTCACATAGGTTCCTAAACTGAATATGGCCCCCAGATGACATCAAATCGACAGGGTTTACAGTCAACAACATTTATACACCTTTCCCATATTTGGGAGCTACTCTCTTCCCTGATCCAGCTTTCTGGTCCTTTTTCCAACCATGACATCATCTCCCCAGGCAATAACTTGGATCCACCAGCATATCAGATTTCAGGCTCAGGGGGAAAAAATAACTAGTATAGTTACAGGCCCTTTGGAATAATTAAAATATGCCTAGTAGCTATCTACAAAATGGAGACCTCCCCAACTCTTTATCTGCATTATTCCAGCTTTTAGGTCCATAATTAGTCAACAACTTATTTGGCTTTATATGTTAACTCTTTTTTCAGCCACCAGATTCAAGATGCTAGCATGATGCCAAGCAGACTTCCCTGGACAGACAACCCCACTAATGTGTACTAGAGCTCTGATTCCCCAGAACCCCTCCCCACTAGGGAAAGAGAGATGCAGGCTGGGAGTATGGATTGACCTGTGAATGCCCGTATTCAGTGGGGAAGCAATTACAGAAGCCAGACCTTCCACCTTCTGCATCTCACAATGACCTTGGGTCCATACTCCCAGAGGGTTAAAGAGTAGGAAAGCTATCAAGGGAGAGGATGGGATATGGTGTTCTGGTGGTGGGAATTGTGTGAAGTTGTACCTCTCTTATCCTATGGTTTTGTCAGTGTTTCCTTTTTATAAATAATTTTTAAAAAGAGCCAGGAAGAGAAGAAAAAATATCTTTTAAAAAAGTACCTAATGAAACAGTTTCTACTTAGACCTAGATACCCTCCTCACCTACCTCTTATTACATGTCCCCCAATGACTCCAGAGCTAACCTTATCAGACAAAGTAAGGGATACAAAAGCTGGATAAGGGCAAAAGACTGGCATACTTTAATGACAACTCCTTGGTTACTACCAGGCCACTCCATCACTTGGGGCCCTACTCAGGGAATCCTGGGGTTCCTACACAGACATGATGGGCCTAGACCTATAGAAGATCCCCCTTGTCACTATCACTGGTCATCTCCATAAGGAACAACATAATGGACCCCTTTGTGGGCCCCTATAGGACCTTGCTCTCAATGTGGATCAATAATGGTAGGGAATGTTCCATTCTCCAAAGGGAGTTTGGACAACACACTCTACCTAACACCTGAGGAAGATGTGTCCTGAAATTATTGCAGCCTGGGATGTTCCTAGCCATGACCATAGAATGTAAGCTCAGACCTACAGGGATGCAGAGGTAAGATAGGCTTCTGTGCTGAATATGGGCCCCAGAAAAAAGCAGTGGGCTTTACAGTTAACAATATTTATATCCTTTCCCCATATTTGGGAGCTACTCTCTTCCCTAATACAGCTTTCTAGTCCTTTTTCCAGCCATGACATCATCTCCCCAGACAATAACCTGGTACACCTGTGTATTGGATATCAGGCAAAAGCAATAACTAGTAAAGTCATGGGCCCTATGGAATATACCTAAAATAGGCCTACTAACTTTTTCCTAAAGGGAAACTCAAATCTTCATCTGCAATATTCTTTCCTTTAGGTTCATGGTTAGTCAATTATATTCTTGTTTATATCTTAACTCTTTCAGCCACCAGGTTCCTGATGATACCATGATATCAACCCATCTTCCTTGGGCAGAGGACCCCACCATATGTCCTGGAGCTCTGCCTTCCCAGATCCCTGCCCCACTAGAGAAAGAGACAATTTTGGAGTATGGATCAATGTGCCAATGCTCATGTTCAGCAGAGAAACAATTACAGAAGCCAGACCTTCCACCTTCTGCACCCCACAGTGATCCTGGGTCCATATTCCCAGAGAGATAAAGAATAGGGAAGCTATCAAGAGAGGGGATTAGATGTGGAGCTCTGGGGATAAGCATTATGTGGAAATATACCCCTCTTATCCTATAGTCTTGTCAATTTTTCCATTTAATAAATAAAAAATTAAAAAATAAAGTTACTTTGGAACTTGGAGAAAGTTCTGCTAACCAACCATGTACTCAGCTGATAAAAAAAAAAAAAAAACTAGTCTCTAAAAAAAACTAGTCTCTTGCTTGCCTCTTACAAGGCCTAACACCACTACCATCATTGAGTGTATGCATGTGCGTAAACTCATATTTGTATTTTTGACCTTATTTCTTTGTGTGTTTCCTGTTTATCTCTTTGTCTCCTATTGAAAGTGTGTACTCTTTTGTTAGTCTGTTAATTCCTTTTCTGTGTGTGCTCCTTTTACTGTAGTAGTTATGTTTTATCTTTTCTTTTCTTTTTAGTGTATACATGGCATAAGTGTATTTTTGACTTGAGCAATGTGTTTGTTTCTCTCTACAATTTGAACACAGGATACCTACCAGTCTCTGTAGCAGCTACTCCCACATTACCATTCAGCTACCAGAGGCAACGGTGCCACCCTCAGAACAAAAGCACCACTCACTTCTGAAACATATCACAAGGTGCCTGGCTTCATGGGTCATGAAACCAATAGCCCAGAAGTCATCTTTCTCCATGCCTAAATAGCAACATCATTCAGTGAAGAATATTGCCCCTACAGGGAACTACAACTTCTCTTTCCTGACTTTTTCTGGACATTTCAAGCAGCAATCCCCAGTCCACAAGGACCTATTGTCAGACATTTTAGCCACAGCCAGCACCTATAACCTAACATGGTATACATTTGCAGTGGAAGCCCAGTAACTATTGAAGACTGTCTTATCTGCTCTAATCAGAATGGACAGACAGAAAGAAGTCCTCTCTACCACTCCCTTCTTACCAGCTAAGCAGGACAGAAGCCCTGGAAAAAGTTTAAGTAAATCAGAGGAAGGTAAAATTCCTGAATGTATCCTCATAGTGTTCCAAGAGATTTCCTTGGAACTGAAGAAAGCAACAGAAAAAATACTCAAAGGATATAGAACAGAGTGTAACCCTCAAGTGAGCAGAAAGTTAAACCAGGATGAAAGTAAAGAGACAAAAATAAAGCTATCAACTGCTTTAGCCAAATTATCTTCCAGAGTAACTGAGTATCAGAGCATGATAATGGAGTTACAAAAAAACAACAAATATCTGAATTGAAAGCCAAAGATGTTGAGAACAGAAACACAATTGCTGAGTTAACAGACTGGAGAGACTAGAAAGCAGAACTATGAAGGTGGAAAACAGAATCATAAAAACAGAAGATGAAGCAGGAAACACAAATAAAATAGTAAGTGATCTAGAAAAGACTTCAAAGAATAATGAAATCAACAGAGACACCTGGTATGATATCAGAAGGAATGACATTCAAATAATAAGACTACCAGAAGGAGGTGTCAGAGTTAAGATGATGACTCAGAGAGCCTTTGACAAAATCCAACACACATTCATGCTCAAAACACTACAAAAAATGGGAATAGATGGAAAATACCTCAAGATAGTGGAATACATATACAGCAAAGCTACAGCCAACATCATACTCAACGGACAGAAGCTGAAAGTATTCCCCCTCAGATCGGGGACTAGACAGGGCTGTCCATTATCACCATTACTTTTCAACACAGTATTGGAAGTTCTTGCCATAACAATCAGACAAGAGAAAGAAATCAAAAGAATACAGATTGGAAAGGAAGAAGTCAAACTCTCACTCTTTCCAGATGGTATGATAGTATACATAGAAAGACCTAAAGAATCCAGCAAAAAGCTACTGTAAATTATTAGGCAATACAGCAAGGTATCAGGCTACAAAAATCAGTGGCATTTCTTTTTTCTTTTTTTGTTTTTGCCTCCAGGTTTATTGCTGGGGCTCAGTGCCTGCACCATGAATCCACTGCTCCTGGAGGCCATTTTTTCCCTTTTGTTGCCCTTTTTGTTTTATCATTGTTGTGGTTATTATTATTGTTCCTTTTGCTGTCATTGTTGTTGGATAGGACAGAGAGAAATGGAAATAGGAGGAGAAGACAGAGAGGGGGAGAGAAAGATAGACACCTGCAGACCTGCTTCACCGCTTGTGAAGTGACCCCCCCCCCGAAGGTGGGGACCAGGGGGTTCCAACCAGAATCCTTGCTCTGGCCCTTGCACTTTGCACTATGTGTGCTTAACCTGCTGTACTACCGCCCGACCCCCCATATCAGTGGTATTTCTTTATGAAAACACTAAGTCCGAAGAAGAAGACATCCAGAAATCATTCCCATTCACATTCACAATGAAATGAATAAAATATCTAAGAATAAAGTTGACCAAAGAAGTGAAAGACTTGTATACTGAAAACTATGAGTCACTATTCAAAGAAACAGAAAATGATACCAAGTGAAAAGACATCCCATGCACATGGATTGGAAGAATAAATATCAAAATGAACATTCTCCTCAGAGCTATATACGAATTTAATGTGATACCCATCAAAGTTCCACCAAGCTTCTTTCAGAGAATAGAACATAAACTGCAATCATTTATCTGGAAGCAGAAAACACCTAGAATTGCCAAAAGAATTTTGAGGAAAAGAAACAGAAATGGAGGCATCGCACTCCCAGATCTCAAACTATATAAGGCCATCATCATGAAAATAGCCTGGTACTGGAATAAAAATAGGTACACAGACCAGTGGAACAGAATGGAAAGCCCAGAACAAAACCCTCACACCTATGGACATCTAATTTTTGATAAAGGGGCCCAAAATATTAAAAGGGGAAGCTTTTTAATTTGATGTCCCAATACCATTTCCCAGTACAAGGAGCAGGTATTCTTGAAAAAATAAGTGATTTTAGGAGTAGATCAGGAACTATGTAAGATGAAATTGGACTATCTTCAAATGCCGGAAAGCAAGTAAAATTATCAAAATCAAACAGAAAAATCTGTATCAGTGAAGTTCTGTCAATAAAGCAAAACATCAACTGAAAGAATTCCAAATGGCTGAAGCAGAGTCAAGTAGAACAACAAAAATAAAGTGTGATCCAATTAGTAATATTATCTTAGTGTGTACTGTATGTTAGAAAATATATTTAGGGGGTTGGGTGGTAGTGCAGCGGGTTAAGTGCACGTGGTGCCAAGCGCAAGGACCCGCATAAGGATCCCAGATCTAGCCCTGGTTCCCCACCTGCAGGGGAGTCACTTCACAGGTGGTGGAAGTGGGTCTGCAGGTGTCTATCCTTCTCTCCCCCTCTGTCTTCCCCTCCTCTCTCGATTTCTCTCTGTCCTATCCAATAACAGCAACATCAATAATAACTACAACAATAAAACAAGGGCAGCAAAAGAGAATAAATAAATATTTAAAAATAAATCTTAAAAAAAAGAAAATATATTTAATCCAGAAACAACAACCATTTCATGTAGATAATATGCAAGTTGTTGAGTGAGATGAATTGCTGCAATCATTTCATAATGATAATATGCATATCAAATACGCATATTATGTGCACCATAAATATATGCAACTTACCTGTGAATTATCAGTAAAGCTGATAAAAACTTTAATTTAAAGGATTGGTGATTGACTGACATTTTAGTGGTCAAGAGTGCTTTCTTTCTAACACCTAGGCAAGATCTAAAATTGAAAAAGATGAAAGAGTTTGAGTAGAGACATCTGACTCAAGGGACTTGATCACATGTCTCTAGCTTCACATCCGGTGATTTAACCACTTAACCACTGCTGTCAGCCATGCTAGGTGAAGGTTTCTAGTAACTTTAGCTTCCTTCTTTCCATAATCAAGAAAACCTGCAAGGACTCACTTCCTGCTTCAATCACACCTTTCAGATGTTTTCCTTTCTCCAGCTCACTCTTGCCCTCTTTCTTCCCTTTCCACACCGTATCTCGACCAAAAGTAATATGCATATCAAATATGCATATTATGTGCACCTTAAATATATGCAATTTACCTGTGAATTTTCAGTAAAGCTGATAAAAATTTAATTCTGATTAGCATGTGATATATCTACCACTTCATTTTCTATTGTGTTGCTTTTCAGAATTTAATGAACAAATTCATTTTGAATTCTGAAAAAATAAGATTTTAATTTTAAAAATATTCAAAAAGTGAAGAAGGGGCTGGGTGGCGGTGCACCCAGCTGGGCACTGACATTCTCATGCTCAAGGGCCTAGGCTTGAGCCCCCAGTTTCCACCATCAGAGGGGAAGCTTCATAAACGGTGAGGCGGAGCTGCAGGTATCTCTCTGCCTTTCTATCTCCAACTTCTCTCTCAATTCCTCTCTGTACTATCAATAAAAAAACAGACATTATTAAAAAGTGAACAACAAAACTAACAGGAGTGTATGAATATTTAGAACATGAGTGGTCTTCTGCTATTT
Source organism: Erinaceus europaeus (assembly GCF_950295315.1). Lineage (NCBI taxonomy): Eukaryota > Metazoa > Chordata > Mammalia > Eulipotyphla > Erinaceidae > Erinaceus > Erinaceus europaeus. The sequence goes on along the minus strand of NC_080185.1, from coordinate 72,851,507 downwards.
ACATTTTCCACTAGTTTCTAATTTGTCTTTGGGGAGACTTACTTTTATGAGTTAAAATTATGTTTAAAAATCCTTTTGGAATGACAAAAGCCTCTTATGCTTGAAGAACTAAAGGTCCCAGGTTCACTCTCCAGCACTACCACATGCCAAAGCTGAGCAGGGCTCTGGGGAGAAAAATATACCTACAGAGAAAATGACCAGTATTAGTCAAAGCCTGTTTGCCTTCCCCTTTCTTTCAACCACTAAGAATAGGCTGTGACCTATAATAAATTCAATTGGAACTCTGAGTGCTTAATGTGTCTAAGGACTCACAGCTACAGGCAGGCAAGAAGATACAAATCAGATACAACATATATTCTAGATTCTTAACCAGTCTGGATCATGAGATTACTTTTAGGAGCTGGTAAAAACTAAAGGCTTTCTCTCTTGAAAAATTCAGCACAATTTTAGGGTATTTCCATATCTCTTTATCCACAGAGAATGAAGACTTAGAAGAGTTGACCCCAAAAGTCTCAGTCTGAGACATCTTATCTCTCGAGGTAAAAGTGGATAGACATCACAAGAGGGGGAAAATGGAATGGTACTGCCTCTCTTTTAACTACTTTTTAGTCTGATTAACATTAAAGATTTGGTTTTGAATCTCTCTTAACAGTTCATTAAAATGACCTAGTAGTGCTTTTCTGAAAATACAATTTGAAGAGAGTAAAGGATTAGTGATTGACTGAAGTTATAGTGGTCAAGAGTGCTTTCTTTCTAACACCTAGGCAAGATCTAAAGTTGAAAAAGATGAAAAAGTGGGGTAGGTAGGGGTAGTTTGGTGGGGGGAAGTGGGGAGAAGAAGGGGGAAGTGGGGGGAAGAGGGGGGAGGGATGGGACACAGCCTTTTGGTATTGGGAATGGTGTTTATGTACACTCCTATTTACTTGTAGTCATATAAATCACTATTTAATTAATATGAGAGGGAGAAAATTGAGCTAATGTCTCAAAATTCTTAATACACAGACTATAAGCCGATTTTTTGAAATGCTGACTCTCCTAAAAGCTTAGCCCAGAAGAGCAGAAGCAACCAGTAGCATTACTTTATAAAATACAGATATACGTAAATAACATCAAAGTACAAATTACAATTTGTGTATGATACAGCAAATCTTAACAATGGGATTTTCAATGTCAATCCAAATGCCAAATAATTTGACTATAGCAATAACTATCTATTCCTTCTTAAACCCTAAGACAGCAGGAACCTCCTGCTTCCTTTATAAAGTCCAAATTTCCCCCAGTCCTGGAAAATCTAGGGTGGGGCTCACTTTCCTGAATGCTTCTCTCAATTCATACCAACTGACACTGCATCTGCTCATCCCAACCTATTCAATGCAATGAGTACCACCTCGGCATGCTTCATTCGTACTGTGTCCAGAGATGTCAGTCGTGGAATGTTAACTCTTCAGCCTCATTACTCGGGTGAGACCTTTCCCTTCTCATAGGACTCCTTAATTCCATTTGGGGTGGTCCACTTCCTAGCAAAGCCTTAAAACCTAGATATAGATCAGGTCCCATGAGATAGGGCAGACGTACACATGTATCCATAAATTAGGGCAAAATATATACATTAAAGGGAAAGTGCACAATAGTTTCCAGTGAGTCAAAAAATGAAGCAAGCAAGTAGAAAGACCTAAAAAAGACACCTTAAAGTACCTAATGAAACAGTGTCTACTTAGACCTAGATACCATTCTCACCTACTTCCTATTACACTTCCCTCAGTCACTCCAAAGCTAACCTTATCAAAGTAAGGACTACAAAATCTGAATAAGGGCAAAGGACTGCCATACTTTAATAATGACTCTTTAGTCACTATCAGGCCACCCCATCAGTTGGGGCCCTAGCTAGGGAGGTCTGAGATTCCCACACAAACACAATGAGCCTAGACCTCGAATAGATCCCTCTCCCCACTATCATTGGTCATTTCCATCAGGAACACCATAATGGACACCTTTGGGGGTCCACATAGACCTTGCTCTAAATGTGGGTCAACAATGGTAGAGAATGCTCCATCCTCCGAAGGGGAGTTGGATAACATACTCTATCTACCACCTTAAGACAATGGGTCCTGAATGTGGTATAACTCAAAATGTTCCTACTGATGACCACAGAAGATAAGTTTGGACCTACAGGGATGTAGAGGTTACATAGGCTCCTATGCTGAATATGCCCCAGATCATATCAGTGGGTTTTACAGTCATCAGTATTTATACACTTTCCCCATATTTGGGAGCTACTGTCTTCCCTAATCCATCTTTGTAGCCCTTTTTCCAGCTATGACATCATCTCCCCAGACAATAACCTGGGTCCTCCTGCATATCAGAGGTCAGGCTCAGGCAAAAACTAATAAAATCATGGGCCCTTTGGAATATACTTAAAATAGGCCTACTAGCTATTACTAAAACAGAGACCCCAAATCTTTATCTGCAATATTCCAGCCTTTTGGTTCATGATTAATCAACAATTTGTTTGGCTTTATATGTTAACTCTTTTTTCAGTTACCAGGTTCCAGATGCTTTTTCAGACTTCCCTGAAAAGATGACCCCACCAGTGTGTCCTGTATCTCTGCTTCCTGAGAGTCCTGCCCCACTATGGAAAGAGAGAGAAAGAGAGGCTGGGAGTATGGATTGACCTGTCAATGCCCACGTTCAGTGGAAAAGCAATTACAGAAGCCAGACCTTCCACCTTCTGCACCCCATAATAACCCTGGGTCCAGGGATGGGAATGGGATATGGAGCTCTGCTGGTGGGAATTGTACACCTGTTATCCTATGGTTTTGTCAGTGTTTCCATTTTATATATGAATAAAGTTAAAAATAAATAAATAAAATTTTAAAAAGTTGCTTCAATTTTCCTAAATCTTTTTTTTCTCCTTCTAATTTGAAGTCAAAGACTCTGGTCTGTTTGGCTTTTATTCCAGATGTTCACTCCTCTACATAGGTAAGTATGCTACCTTGACTTGCTATTTAAGACTAGAACACATTCAAAGTGCTGTTCATACCCTGTAACTCTATTTTCAATAAGTTTTCAATTTTCCTCTGAGGTGAATCTTTAAAGTAATGGATTTCTTTCTTATGTATTTCTCCATGTTACTTTGAGAGCTGTGTATTTCTTCAAATTTCCTTACAGTGTATTACTTAAACTCTTTCTTTGATATAGCTCTCTTGGATTTATATCAGTTTCTATGCTTCTTCTTGGTTTTGTAGAACCAGTGTTTTCCTAGTTTTACCCATCTGTTTTGGTTTCTATTGTTAGTCATAGGTGGTGCTGGGTTCTGCTTTGTATGTGAATTGCAAAGCAAAGGGTGGGGCTTTGAAGGGACATAGTATTATGGCTTTGGCATCCCTTAAACAGAGACTTACTCTTGGTGGAGAGGGGAATACCCAAACCTCCTTCTCATCCAAGACTGTCTCCTGAAAGTAGAAACTTTGTTGTAAGGTCAAAGTCTCTTTTCTTGCTGCAGGGCAGTCTGACCCCAGTCACCAGGGTTTCTATGGCAACTGGGGCACCTTAGCATTTGATAGGCTTCCTTGATGCCTGTTGGTTACTGTGTTCCATTTCCTGGTTCCTCTGAATGATTCCTTAGAGTTTGCTTGGGGCCTGTGGCTTCTACAGCTTTAAAGGGCAGTCCATAGCTCCTTTTAAGCCACAGGGGCCCTTTAAATCTGACACAAGAATTTGAAGCAATTGCAAAGATGATGCCCACTGGCAAAGTGGTGCTGCACTACTGCTTGAGTACTCCTCTTCCTCTCCTCCTGCTTCCACTGTTCACATGAAATCACAAACCGTCAGACAGTGATATTCCTTTCTTTATCAAAAATCCCAGCTTTTCTCCCATGACATTTGTTGAGTTATTTTGTTTTAAAATTTGTTTTCTACAGGAGAGCCAACTTTCTGTAACTAGGTTGCCATAGTTCTTGCTGGGAAGTACCATGCTATTTTAATTACTATTACTTTGTATTATAAAATGAAGTTGGGGGGTGTGATGCCTCCATTTTTCTTTTTCCCGGAAATACTTTAGCTACTTTTTTTGTAGTTCCACACAAATTGCCATTGAATATGGTTTTATTTGCTTGTTAGATAGAGACAGTAAGGCAGAGAGAAAGCACAGCACTGGAGCTTCTTTCAATATGGTGTGGGTTGGGCTTGAATTTAGATTGTATACATTGCAAGGGCAATGCTGCTTTTTCAAGCTGCTTGTAAGCTGCTTTTTCAACCCTAGGAAATATACCCTGTGGCATTTAAAGGCATGAAGGAATATTGTGCATGATACTGTCCTCAAAATGTTCAAGAAGGAGGCTAGGTGGTGGTACACCTGGTTGAGCGCACATATTGCAATGCACAACGACCCAGGTTTGAGCCTCCGGTCAACAAGAGATTCTGGTAGGTTCAATACTTTTTTTTTTTTTTTTTTTTTTTGCTTTGCCCCTACTCTTTAGTTTCTAGAGCTAAAACCAATGCACAACTTCCATTCTAGATGTTGAATCAGTTCATTCACTGGGTAGTAGGTAAGAAGCCCTGCATCCACTCTTAAGAAGAACAAACTCAAAATAGCAGTACTGTTCTTTGTCATCATGCCCTAGTTCTGGTAACTAGGTTCTTGCCTAGTGAGCTGTAGCCCAAGGTTGTTAGTATGTTCAAACACAGTGACTAAATCTCTGCCCAATACTCCTTTCCTCCCCATTATTAAGGTACTGTTTTACCAGTGTTTTGGGGAACTGAGAGGCCCTGTTTCTGAATCTTCTTAATTTTGTGTGTGTTAGTTTCCCAGTACTTTTTCCCCCAACTCTTTGGCATCATTTCTCCAGGCTGACCTTTCCAAATAGAGACAGAAGGAAAGGGGATGGGAGGGAGAAAGAAACCACAGCACCAAGGCTTGCATGGTGTGGTGAATTTTGGTCTCAAACTGGGTTATGCACCTGACAAAGCAGAACAATATCAAAATGAGCTATTTTGTCAGCCGCCCACTATTTCTTTCCTGTTTATTAGACAAAACATAAGTTTTCTGAAGTAGGGAAATAAAATAATTGAAATAGAATTAAAATTGAAAAGCAATATAATATAGAAAACATTGATAATGCTCAAATACTTTTCCAGTGCCATTTTTACCACTTCTTTTTTATTAGTGATTTATTATTGGTTTACAAAATTAGGGGCTGGGTGGTGGCGCATCTGGTTGAGTGCACATATTACAATATATAAGGACCTGAGTTTGAGCCCCAGGTCCCCACCTATAGGGAGAAAGCTTTGCAAGTGATGAAGCAAGCCTTCAGTTGTCTCTGTCTCTCTCCCTCCCTAGCTCTCCTTCTCTCTCAATTTCTGGCTATCTCTATCAAATAAATAAAGGTAATATAAAAAAAAGATAACAATTACACAGTTCCCACCACCGAAGTTCTGTGTACCCATTCCCTCCATGGGAAATTACAGTAGCTCTCCCCAAGTCATAGATAAGGGTTCACTGTTATTTCTATAACAATCTGTCACTCTATCATCTATCTATCTATCTATCTATCTATCATTTATCTATCACCTACCTATATTTTCCCATTTTTTTCTATTGTTCTTCTTTCTCTTCCTTTCTTTTTAAAAATTTTTTAATATTTATTTACTTTCCCTTTTGTTGCCCTTGTTTTTTTATTGTTGTTGTAGTTATTATTATTGTTATTGATGTCGTCGTTGTTAGATAGGACAGAGAAAATGGAGAGAGGAGGGGAGGCAGAGGGGGAGAGAGAGAGAGACACCTGAAGACCTGCTTCACCACCTGTGAAGTGACCCCCCATGCAGGTGGGGAGCCGGAGGCTCAAACTGGGATTGTTATGCCAATCCTTGCGCTTCGAGCCATATGTGCTTAACCCGCTGCACTACTGTGGGACTCCCCTTCTCTTCCTTTCTAAGTCACACCTACACCCATTACTACTTTCAAATGTTTTTACTTTTTTCCTCTTCTCTTTCTGGGTCCTGATGGAATTGGGTTTCAGAGCCCTCTAGTCATCTTCCCCTAAAATTTCTCCCCCTCTGGGAATATAGATCAAAATTATTTTTGGGTGCAGAAGGTGAAAGTTCTGGCTTCTGTAATTGCTTCTCTGCTAGACATAGACATTGGTAGGTTGAGACATACATATCACCAGCCTGTTTCTATCTCTCCCTAGTGGGGTAAGGCTCTGGTGAGGTGAAGTTCTGGGACACATTAGTGAGGGACACATTGGCTCGGGGAGTTTGTGATGGTAGCATCTGCAACTTGGTGTCTGAATGCAGTTAAGATATGTAGCAGTAAAAACAAATTAATAAACAGAAACAAGAAAGTAGGAATAGAAAGGTAAGAATAAGGATTTTAGGGTGGTAAGAAGCTAGGAAATTTATTTTAGGTAAGTTCCTAAGCTTTGGTAATTTTTGCATAAACTTTATAGTTAACATTGAAGTGGACTAAGAATATTGTCTAGGAACATGTATTCAGAGTTGAGGATGGAACTAAAAAATCTGTATTAGGGCAGAGAGTAGCTCACAAACTTGAAGAAAATACATAAATACAATTAACTGTTTACCACAACAATCTGCTCCAGTGCCTATATATATTTAGTATCAGAGCCTGTATAACCTCTGAGTCCCTGTCAGTCTGAACTCACAGTCTGTGGTCAAAGCTGGGAACATTCTAGGCTGCACTCATTTAAGGACCAGTTTTCCTCTAGTGGCAGAGTAGGTTGACCCAATATCCCTTTGGAGAGTGGGGAAATCCATACCATTGCTATTTAATAGTTTGGGCAAGGTCCTGGAGAGGCCCACAAGAGGCCTTATGCTGATGTTCATAATGGAAGTGACCAGTGATGGTGGAGAGAGGGGTCTATTAAAGGTATAGGTCCATGGTCTTTATGGGGGAATCTGAGGATTTTCTGATTAGGGCCCCAGGTGATGGGGTTGCCTAGAAGTGACCAAAAAGGCCATCATTAAGTGAGCCAGACTCTTGCCCTTTTCCAGCTTTTGTAGTCCTTTCTTTCTGACAAGCCAGGACTTCCTTCCAGCTGTTCAAGAGTTAAGTGTCATTTGTTGAGTTAAGTGTCATTTGTATTAGTTCTATGGGTTCTGGCCTCAAGTTGAAAAGGAAATACATCTAGGATTTTAGTGGAGTTTTAGTAACCTGAAGTTTTATTGCATTTATTTGTTTGATGATTTAATAAAGGTTGTCCTAGGGACAATAATTGTCCTTTAGTTGATATATATTTTTCACCAGTATACCTCTTGGCCAAATGTTTATAGTGTTTCTTCTAAAGATTTTCAAGGAGTGGCAATAATACTAATGCTGTCAGAAGCAATTAGGGGATATATCTTATTTTCTTTTGTGTAGTTAGTTGAGTAGATAGAGTGTTTGAGGGAAGTAAAGTATGGGATAGGAGAGGAGAGTGTCTAGGCCTATGTAACAAATATTTTATTGGAAAATGTATGGTGCCTTCTTTAGGATCTTCTATGAGATTGCCAAGCTTATTAGGTATAAGTCTAATCACAATAGGCTATAAAGCACTTTTACTTATAGGTATATAGTTGTCCCTAACTTATGGATGCACGTATACATGTACCCTGTCCCCTAAGCTCTAGTCTACATCCAGGATCTCTTAGAGTGTGCCATCTGAAATGGAATTGGGTAGTCCCATGTGTTAGGAAAGGTCTCACTAGGTTATATGAGTTGGAAGGTGGACAGTTTGGCTTGGTATCTCTGGATACAACCTGAAGCAAAAAGACAGCAGCAACATAATGTGGCATGCTGACACTGGTTGCGTTGATTTAGTTGAGGTCAGCAGAGGTAGTATAACGGGGGAGGGGTCAAAAGCAGTGAACTAAGAAATATAAGCAAAGTCTTAGAGGTCCCAGGACTGGAAGAAATAGGGATTTTAAATAAAATAAGGAAGGTTCCTTGAGGTCTTATAGTTTTTAAAGGCAATAGATAATTATTATTGCTATAACTAAGTTAGTTGCAAACTTGCTTTTCTTTGGAAAACTCATGGTTAGGATTTATTGTCCTATAGTTGTCCTCACCATGCTTTATGTCATTTAATGATGACTACTAATAACAATACCTTAGATATTGTCAAGAGCAAATGATTCTAATCTATCTGGCCTAAGGTTGTAGGTTACTTGATATTTTAAAAAGTTATTTTTAGAAAAGTTTTAACTATTTAATCCCAGCATCAGAATTCAATCAGTTTACAAATTTGAAATATTAAATGCTTGGACTAAAGGAATATATACTCAGAACTAAAATCTAGGCAGTTAAAGGAATATTCAGTCTATTTTCCCCTTGGCATATTAAATTAATTGTGATTTATAAGATTATGAGTTAATAAGAATATAGTTTTACACCACACTCACCACTAAATGTCTGTGTCCCCACCCCAACTCATGGAAATTCCCCCTACCCCCAAAGTCTTTTACTTTCATGCAATAAATCAAACCCAGTCCAAGTTGTGCTTTGTGTTTCCCTTTCTGTTCTTATTTCTCAACTTATGCCTTTGAGTGGGGTCATCCTATATTCATTCTCCTCTTTCTGGCTTATCTCACTTAACATGATTAATTCATAATCCTTAGTAGCTGAGTAGTATTCTACAGTCTCTCTCTCTCTCTCTCTCTCTATATATATATATATATATATATATATATATATATATATTACAACTTTCTCAGTCACTCATCTGTTGTTGGATACTTATGTTGCTTCCAAGTTTTCATAGCCAAAATTTTTCCTTGTTTCTTAAGTTCCACAAGTAAGTGAGATCCTCCAATATTTATCTTTCTCCTTCTGGCTTATCTCACTTAACAATAGATTTTTAAGCTCCATCCAAGATGAGGAAAAGGAAATTATTTCATCATTTTTAATAATTGGATATTCTTCCATTGCATTTATATACTACAGATTTCATAGCCTTTCATGTTGTTTAGAATCTGGGATGTTCCCAAGTTTGAACTATTACAGATTTTATTGCCATGGAAGTAGGTGTACACAGATCTCTTTAGACAGGATTTTTTTTGTTTGTTTCTTTAAATAACCAGGAGAGAAACTGTTGGGTCACTGGGTAGGTCCATTTCTAGTGTCCTGAAAAATCACTAGACTATTATACAGAGGAGTTACACCAACTTACATTCTCACCAGTACAGAAGGGTTCTTCTCCTCCCACACTCTCCCTAGCATTTGTTGTTTCTATATTCTTTATTTATTTATAATTGCCACCAGCATTACTATGAGGGTTCATTGTCTTCATGATGAATCCATCTCTCTCAATAACCATTTTTCCCTTCTTTATTTGATAGGGACGTAGAAAAATTGAGAGAGAATGGAGAGATAGAAGGGTTGAAAGAAAGAATCATCTGCAGCACTACTCCACCACTTGTGAAGCTTCCCCTATGCAGGTGTAAATTAGGACCTTGAACTTAGATCCTTGCACATGATAATATGTGTGCTTTCCCAGGTGCATCACCACAAGCCCCTCTGTCTTTTCTAATGTAAGACATCCTCATAGGTGTGAAGTGGCATTTGTTGTCTTTACTTGCATTTCTCTGATACTCAGTGATTTTGAGCAGTTTTTTTTTTTACATGTCTTTTGATCAGCTACATCTATTCTTTGGTAAATATTCTGTCCATGTTTCCTCTCCATTTTTAAATGGAGTTGTTTTTTTATTGTTAAGCTTAGCAATTTTTTTTTTTATTGTTGTTGTAGTTATTATTGTTGTTGTTATTGATGTGGTTGTTATTGGATAGGACAGAGAGAAATGGAAAGAGGAGGGGAAGACAGAGAGGGGGAGAGAAAGACACCTGCAGACCTGCTTCACCGCCTGTGAAGCGACTCCCCTGCAGGTGGGGAGCCGGGGGCTGGAACCCGGATCCTTACGCCGGTCCTTGCGCTTTGCGCCACCTGCGCTTAACCCACTGCGCTACCGCCCGACTCCCAGCTTAGCAATTTTTTAATATATATATATATATATATTATTAGTCCTTTAGCTGATGTATAGCATGTGAAAATCTTCTCCCACTCGATCAGGAGTCTCTAGGTTTGTGATGGTTTCTTTTTCTATGCAGAAGCTTTTCAGCTTGATATAATCTCATCAGTTTACTTTCCCTTTTAGTTTCCTTGTTGTTTAATTTGATTCTTCAAAATTTGGTTACAGCAATTCTGTAGTATAATTTGACGTCAGGAAATGTGATGCCTCCAGTCTTCTCATTTTTTCTAAAGGTTCCAGACAAACTACTGTAGTTTTTGTTCTATGCCCTTAAATAAAGTTGATGGTACTTTTATAGGGATGCCATTAAATCTGTACAAGCTCTGAATAGGATGGTGTTTTGAAAATGTTAATTATTCCAATTCCTTAGGTATGGGATATATTTCCTTTCATTCATTTAGCTTTATTTTATTTATTCATTTTTATTTTATTTTATTTAGTATCTCTAGTTCCTTAAAGAGTAAGATAATGTTCAACATATAAGTCTTTCACCTCCTATATTAAGTTCATTCCTAGATACTTCATTGTTTTTGCTTCTAGATCTTTCCTAAGTTAAGATTTGCATAGAGGAATACTACTTACTTTCTTTACATTAATTTTGTACCCTGCCACATTACTATATTGCTTAACAATTTCTAGGAGTTTCCTGCTGGATTCTTTTGGACTTTCTTTTTATCTTTTCTCTCTCTCTCTCTCTCTCTCTCTCTCTCTCTCTCTCTCTTTCTCTCCCACTCTCAATCCATTCCCTTCCTTTATTCCTTAGAAACAACAGAAAAAGTTTTTATTTCCAGAAAGTTTTAAGGAAAATCTCAGAATTCATGTCATGCTTTGGGTCACATGTTTACCTCTGAATGAATCACTCTAAACAAGAAATGGAACAATCTATTTCATTGAATCTGGACAGTGTTCCCATTCCTAGTTATGGGATACTGATCAGCTCCACATATCACTATAGCTGACTGGTGACTTGATTTTTTTTACGCATACTATAATATCATCTCCAAATAGTGGCGGTGTTACCTCTTCTCTTCCAATCTGTATCCTTTTAATTCCTTTTTATTTCCTAATTTCTATGACAAAGACTTACAAGCCCATGTTAAATATAATAGTGATAGTGGGAAGCTCTGCCTTTTACCTGATGTAAGAAGAAAAACTGCCAGTTTCTCATTAATAAGTATTTTGTGGCTGTAAGTTTCTTGTATATACACTTTACCAGTTTGAGGAATTTTCCTTGTACACCCATTTTTTAGTCCTTTTATCATGAAAAGATATTGAATCTTGACAAAGACTTTTTCTTTTCTTTTTGGGGGGCAATTTTTAAATTATCTTTATTTATTATTGGATAAATACAGCCAGAAATCGAGAGGGAAAGGGATGATAGAGAGAGAGACAGAGAGACACCTGCAGCCCTGCTGCACCACTCTTGAAGCTTTCCCCCTGCAGGTGTGGACCGAGGGCTCAGATTCGGGTCCTTGCAAGAGGTGTGCCACAACCGGCCACTTGAAAAAGGCTTATTCATCTATTAAAACAATCATGGAGTTTTTGGTTTTTCTTTTGTTGATGTGGTGGATCACATTTATTGATCTACATATATTGAACCATCTCCCTGGAATTAATCCTATTTTTGCAGGGTCAGACAGTGGTGTTGAATGCATACATCATACTCAAGGTTCTGGTTCAAAACCCAGTCCCCTCCTGAGAGATCCTTGCAGGGACTCTAGTCTGTCTAGATCTTCATTTAATTTTCTTGTTTCTGTGTTAATTCTCTGGGTAGATAATCTGTCAATCTGATAGAGTAGGGTGTTGAAGTCTTCTATTATTACTTTATTGCTATTGATGCATATCCATATCTCTTTCAGTAGGTATTTGACATATTTAAATGTTCACTCAGTTGGGTGCATTAATGTTAAGTCCTCTTGGCTGACAGATCCTCTGAGCCATTCTTATATTTTATTACTTGACTTGTTTTAAATTCTATTGTGTCAGATCTGAAAATAGCTGTCCTGGCCCTTTTTGTGGTCTATTGGTTTGTATGATAGTTTTCCATCCTTTCCCTCTGAGTCTGTGTTTGTCCTATTGAGTTAAGCACAATTCCTTTAGAGACTACATGGTTGGTTGTGTTTTCTGATATCCTTATTTTAAATTTTATCTTTTTTAATAATTTTTATTTATAAAAAGTAAACACTGACAAAATCATGGGATAAGAGGGGTACAACTCCGCACAATTCCAACCACCAAGAATTCGTATCCCATTCCCTCCCCTGATAACTTTCCTATTCTTTATCCCTCTGGGAGTATGGACCCAAGATCATTGTGGGATGCAAAAGGTAGAAGGTCTGGATTCTACCTCTGAACATGGGCATTGACAGGTCGATCCATACTACCAGACTATCTCTCTCTTTCCCTAGTGGTGCAGGGCTCTGGGGAAGCAGGGCTCCAGGACACATTGGTGGAGTCATCTACCCAGGAAAGTCCAGCTGGCATCACGGTAGCATCTGGAACCTGGTTGCTGAGAGAAGAGTTAATATATAAAGCCAAACAAATTGTTGACTAATCATGAACCGAAAGTCTGGATTAGTGCAGATGAAGATTTGAGGTCTCCGTTTTGTAGATAGCTAGTAGGCCTATTTGAGGTATATTCCAAAGGGCCCATGACTATACTAGTGGTTTTTTTTTTTTTTTTTTTTTGAGCTTGGCGTCTGATATGCAGGTAGACCCAAGTTATTGTCTGAGAGACGATGTCATGGCTAGAAAAAGGACCAGAAAGCTGAATAAGGGAAGAGAGTAGCTCCAAAATATGAGAAAGGTGTATAAATATTGTTGACTGTAAACCCCATCGATTTGATCTGATCTGAGGCCCATATTCAGCTTGGGAGCCTATCTGACCACTGCATCCCTGTGGATATGATATCTATCTTATACCACATCTTATCATTCATTATTAAATCACTAATAGTAAAAAAGGATGTTCCTAGAGAAAATGAAAACATGAGCTACTAAAATGTTTTTTTCTGATTCATCTTTTGTCACCAGAAAATTGTCTCTAGGGTTTGGTGCTTGCATAAAAAATCCACCACTTCTAGTGGCCATTTAAAAAGATATTTAATTTTATTGATAGGACAAAATGAAATTGAGAGATAACAGAGAGATAGGAAGGGAGAGAAAGAGGAAAACCTACAGCACTGCTTCTCTGATCATGTGATCCACCACATCAACAAAAGAAAAACTTAAAACATCATGATTATTTCAATAGATGAGGAAAAAGCCCTTTTCAAGGGGCTGTTGTGACACACCTTGTACAATTACCCGAGTTTGAGCCCCCAGTCCCCACCTATAGTGATCTGTGGAGCAGATCAGTATTCCAGAACTAGGAATGTGAACACTGTCCAAATTCAATGAAATAGAATGTTTCATTTCTTCTTTAGTGTGATTCATTTAGAGGTAAACATGTGACCCAAAGCATGACATGAATTCTGAGATTTTCCTAAAACTTTTTGGAAATAAAAACTTTTTCTGTTTTTTCTAAGAAAGAAAATGAAGAGAGAGAGAGAGAGAGAGAGAGAGAGAGAGAGAGAGAAGAAAGACAAAAGAAAGTCCAAAAGAATCCAGCAGGAAACTCCTAGAAATTATTAAGCAATATAGTAATGTAGCAGGCCACAAAATTTCCATACAATTCCTACCACCAGAGTTCTGTATCCCATCCCCTTCCTTTATGCAAACACCAACTCATAAGAAGAAATCCACAACTCAACCTCATTCACTATAGCAGAAAAAGTAATAAAACATCTAGGAATATAACTAACTAAAGAATTGATAGGGAAAGGGATGTGGGAGAAAACTCAAATAAATAGGAATGTAAATGATAGGGGAGATATCACTAAAGACACCACATAAATCAAAAATATCAAGCAAAGCTTCTATGAACTGCTATATGCCACCAAGCTAGAGAAACAGGAAACTGGAAGAAGTGGAGAAATTCCTAAGAAACATATACCCTTCCAAAACTGAATCAAGAAGTACAATGCCGGGCTAGCGTGAGGGTGTTTCTTCCCAGGTACATGCTCTCTGGGTTGGAGAGAACTCGACAGGAGCCAACCTGGGCTGCTGCTTACTCAGCAATATGGGAGAGAGACCAGGAACTTGTGGCGGAGCGGGAAAGCAATGCATCTTTATTGGTCAGTGACAATGCTTTTATATCTTAGAAACCAGAAGTGGGAAGTCATAAAAGGAAATGGCTAGAAAAGGGGGTGGAGAAAGAGTGGACTAATGGTAGAAACTCCCTTAGCAACTGTTGTGAAGGTTTTAACCGGTGGGATTAATTAATACCCTGAAGGCAGGGAGGGTCTCCGGCTAGAAAGAAGATATATTAGGCAAAACAATGATTATGTAAATAGCCCATAGTGTCATCAATGAAGGATGGAGCGGGGGGGGGGGGGGCTGGCTTAAGGCCCAACAGTACAAAACCATAAACAGACAAAGAAATCGAAACAGTTAAGAACCTTCCCAACAACAGAAGTCTAGGACCAAGTGGCTTTACAAATGATTTCTACAAAACCTTCAGAAAACAGTAAATACCTCTACTTCTAAAGATATTCCAAAAGATCAAAGACACAGGAATGCTTCGTTGCAGCTTCTGTGAAGCCAACATCACTCTGATACCAAAAGCAGATACGGACACAACAACAAAAAAATAAATAAAAGAAAACTACAAACAATTATCTCTGATGAACATAGATGCTAAAATACTGAACAAAAACCTATCCAACCAGGTAAAGCAGTATATTCAAAAGATTGTTCATCATGACCAAGTGAGGTTTATCCAGGAATACAAAGCTGGTTCAATATATGTAAATCAATCAATGTAATTCACCACATCAATAAAAACAAAGCCAAAAACTACAGGATTATCTCAAAAGATGCAGAGAAAGCCTTTGAAAAAATCCAATATCTCTTCACAATCAAAACACTGCAAAAAAAAACTGCAAAAAAAATGGTAATAGATAGAAAATTCAAGATTGTGTCCTGAGGAAAAAAAGACAGAAATGGAGGCATCACACTCCCAGATCTCAAACTATATTATAAGGTCATCATCATCAAAACAGCCTGGTACTGGAACAAAAATGGGCACACAGACCAGTGGAACAGTATAGAAAGTCCAGAAATAACCCCCCACAAATATGGACATCTAATCTTTGTTAAGGGGTCCTAAAGTATTAAATGGAGGAAGGAGGCTTTCTTCAATAAATGGGGCTGGGAAAACTGGGTCGAAAAATGCAGACATCTTTGATGAAACAAACGCAATTGCAAGGAAGACTAAAGCAGAAACAAACCAATGGGACTACATCAAATTGAAAAGCTTCTGCACAGCCAAAGAAACTATCACACAAACAAAGAGACCCCTCACAGAATGGGAGAATATCTTCACACGCCATACGTCAGACAAGAGACTCATAACCAAAATTTACAAAGAGCTCAGCAAACATAGCAACAAAAAAGCAAATGACCCCATCCAAAAATGGGCAGTGGATATGAACAAAACATTCACTACAGAGGAGATCCGAAAGGCTAACAAACATGAAACATTGCTCAAGGTCCCTGATTGTCAGAGAAGTGCAAATGAGGACAGCATTGAGGTACCATCTCACCCCTCTGAGAATGGCATACATCAAAAAGGACAGCAGCAACAAATGGTGGAGAGGCTGTGGGGACAGAGGAACCCTTCTGCACTGCTGGTGGGAATGTGAATTGGTCCAGT
This sequence comes from Erinaceus europaeus, assembly GCF_950295315.1. Taxonomy (NCBI): domain Eukaryota; kingdom Metazoa; phylum Chordata; class Mammalia; order Eulipotyphla; family Erinaceidae; genus Erinaceus; species Erinaceus europaeus. Next base: position 72,835,732 of record NC_080185.1, on the reverse strand, counting down.
CTCAGTGGAGAGCAGTCTGGAGAACTCTCACAAGGCTAGATATCGACCTTCCATATGACTCAGTAATTCCTCTCCTAAGGATATACCCCAAGTACTCCATAACACCCAACCAAAAAGATATTTGCACTATGTTCATAGCAGCAAAATTTATAATAGCTAAAACCTGGAAGCAACCCAGGTGCCCAACAACAGATGAGTGGCTGAGAAAGCTGTGGTGTATATATACACAATGGAATACTATGCAGTTATTAAGAACAACGAACCCACCTTCTCTGACCCATCTTGGTTGGAGCTAGAAGAAATTATGTTAAGTGAGCTAAGTCAGAAAGATAAAGATGAATGTGGGGTGATCCCACTCATATAAACAGAAGTTGAGAAAGAATAACAGAAAGGGAAACTCAAAGCAGAATCTGACTAAATTTGTAGTAGGGCACCAAAGTAAGAACCCTGGGTGGAGAGTGACGGTGGATGCTCAGCTTCATGGGGTGGGGGGGGCACACAGTCTTTTGGTGGTGGGAATGGTGTTTATGTACACTCCTATTAATTTGTAGTCATATACATCACTATTTAATTAATATGAGAGTGGAAAATTGATTGCCTCACATTTTTAAAGCACAGACTGTCTTTTTAATACATAGGCTAGGTCTTTGATTTGCTGACTGTCTTAAAAGCTTAGCCCAGGGAAAACAAAAGCAACTGGTGGCATAGTTATATGCAAACAATGTCAAAGGACATAAAATATGGTGAGGGTGTGTATGATACAGCAAATCCTAACAAAGAGACTTTTCAAAGTTAACCCAATTGTCAAACAATGTGATTATTGCAATAACTATGTATTTTCTTCTTAAACCCTAAGAAAACAGGAATCTCCCACTTCCTCTATAGAGCCTGTATTTCCCCAAGACCTGGAAGCTCTGGGGTGGGGTTCACTTCCCTACATGCTTCTCTGAAGTCAGGCCAAATGATATTGCATTCGCAGATTCCAACCTAATCAATGCAAGGAGTACCATCTCAGCATGCTTCACCTCAGACTGTGTACTGAGATGTCAAGCATGGATTGCCAATCCTTCACCCTCATCATTCAGGTGAGACCTTTCCTTTCACAGTATTCTCTAATTCCATTCCAGGAGGTTCACTTCCCAAAAAAGTCCCAAAACCTAGATATAGACCAGGTTCTATGAGATAGAGCATATGTTCCCATGTATCCATAAATTAGGGCAAAATATATACCTGAAATCAAAAGTACACAATAGTCTGTAGTGAGTCAGTATCAACTTCATAATGAAATAGTGTCTACTTAGACTTAGATACCCTCTTCACCTACTTCCTATTACAGTTCTCTCACTCCAAAGCTAACCTTTTCAAAGCAAGGACTGCAAAAGATGAATAAGGGCAAGAGACTGGCATACTTTAATGATGACTCTTTAGTCACTATCAGGCCATTCCACCAGCTGGGGCCCTAGTCGGGGAGTCCTGAGATTCCCAAACAGACTTGATGGGCCTAGAACTCAAATAAATCCCTCTCTCTATTGTTACTGGTCATTTCTATCAGGAACAACACAATAGACCCCTTTGTGGGCCCCCATAGGAACTTGACCTCAATCTGGATCAACAATGGTAGAGAATGTTCCATCCTCTGAAGGGACGATGGACAACATACTCTATGCTACACCTGAGGAAGATGGGTTGATACTGGGGCAGAATGGAATGTTCCTACTCATGACCACAGAATGTGAGCTCAGATCTAGAGGGATGTAGAGGTCACATAGGCTCCTAATCTAATTATGGGCCCCAGATCACATCAAGTCAATAGGGTTTACAGTAATATTTATACCCCTTTCCCATATTAGGGAGCTACTCTCTTCCCTGATGGAGCTTTCTGATCCTTTTCCCAGCCATGACATCATCTCCCCAGACAATAATTAGGATCCACCTGCATATCAGATTTCAGGCTCAGGCAAAAGAAATAAAAAAACCACTAGTATAGCTACTGGCCCTTTGAAATATAAATAAAATATGCCTACTAGCTATCTACAAAATGAGTACCCCCCCCCCAACATTTCTTCTGCACTATTACAGCCTTTAGGTCCATGATTGGTCAACAATTTGTTTGGCTTTGTATATTAACTCTCTTTTCAGCCACTAGGTTCCAGATGCTAGCAGGATGCGACCAGACTTCCCTGGACAGACAACCCCACCAATATGACTTGGAACTCCACTTCCCCAGAGCCCTTCCCCACTAGGGAGAGAGAGAGACAGGCTGGGAGTATGGATTGACCTGTCAATGCCCATGTTCAGTGGGGAAGCAATTACAGAAGCGAGACCTTCAACCTTCCGCATCCCACAATGATCTTGGGTCCATACTCCCAGAGTGTTAAAGAATAGGAAAGCTGGGAGTTGGGCTGTAGCGCAGTGGGTTAAGCGCAGGTGGCGCAAAGCACAAGGACCGGCATAAGGATCCCGATTCCATCCCCGGCTCCCCACCTACAGGGGAGTCGCTTCACAGGTAGTGAAGCAGGTCTATCTTTCTCTCCTCCTCTCTGTCTTCCCCTCCTCTCTCCATTTCTCTCTGTCCTATCCAACAACAACTACAACAATAAAACAACAAGGGCAACAAAAGGGAATAAATAAATAAAATAAATATATAAAAAAACAAGAATAGGAAAACTATCAGTGGAGGGGATGGTATACGGAGGCCTGGTGGTAGGAATTGTGTGAAACAGTACCCCTCTTATCCTATGGTTTTGTCAATGTTTCCTTTTTATAAATAAAAAATTTTAAAAAAAGAAAATTCAAGATTGTGAAGTCCATATACAGCAAACCAACTGCCAACATCATATTCAATAGTGAAAAACTGAAAGCATTACCCCTCACATTGGGTACTAAACAGGGCTGCCCATTATCATCATTACTATTCAACATAGTGTTGCATGTTCTTGCCATAGCAATCAGGTTGGAGCAAGGAATTAACGGGATACAGCTTGGAAAGGAAGGAGTCAAGCTCTCACTATTTACAGATGAAATGATAGCATACATAGAGCAACCTAAAGAATCCGGCAGAAAGTTTCTGGAAATTATCAGGCAATATAGCAAGGTGTCTGCTACAAAATTAGCATACAAAAATCAGTGGCATTCCTTTACACAAACACTAAGTTAGAAGAAGAAAATATTTAGAAATCACCCCCATTCACTATCACAATAAAGTCAATAAATTATTTAGGAATAAACCTAATCAAAGATGTGAAAGCCTTGACAGAAAACTATGAGTATCTATTCCATGAAATATAAAATTATACACAGAAGTGGAAAGTTATCACATTATCGTGGATAGGAAGAATTGAAATCATCAAAATGAATATTCTACCCAGAGCTATATAAAACTTTAAAATGATGGCCGTCAAAAGTCCCACCAATTTTCTATGAGAGAATAAGACAAAAATTATAATAATTTATCTGGAACCAGAAAACACCAAGAATTGCCAAAACAATCTTGAGAAAAAGAAACAGAAATGGAGGCATCACACTCCCAGATCTCAAACTATAGTATAAAGTCACCATAATCAAAACTGCCTGGTACTGGAACAAAGCCAAATATACAGATCAGTGGAACAGAATTGGAAGCTCAGAAATAAACCTCCACACCTAAGCTCATCTAAATTTTGATAAGGGGGTCCCCAAACTAATAAATGAAAGGATTAGGGTCTCTTCAACAAACTGGGAAAACTGGGTTGAAATGTGCAGAAGAATGAAACTGTATCACTATCTCACCAGAAGCAAAAGTAAACTCTAAATGAATCAAGGACATGGATGTTAAGCCAGAAACTATCAAATACTTAGAGGGAAGCATTGGTGGAACACTTTCCCACCTAAACTGATTGAATTTTTACATTGGGCTTAAATTGTTAATGCATTTCTAATAATAATTTTTGTTTATCATTAATTTTTTATAATCTTAGACCCAGGAGACCAGAAGTAAATGGTGTTGCCTGTATATAAGATATAGTTATTTATAACTAGCAGTAAATGACACAAATCATGGTAAGGTCTTGTATAGTACAGCAAGTCTTAACCATGGGATTTTTAAAGTAAATCAAGTTCCCAAATAAGTGGTTATAATAGTAATTATCTATTGCCTTCTTAAACTGAAGATGACAAGGAACCATCTTCATTCTCTATAAACCCATATTTCTCCCAGAAAGGGGAACAAAAAGGGAAAACATATAGTAGAACTTGTACTGGGTTTGGTATATACATCAAAGTAAAGGACTCTGGGATTATCTCAGGGATTGAGATAACATTGAAACAACTATTAATTTCCACTACTGTGAACTCTTTAAGTACCTTACCTAAACATAAGTCAATCCAGGCAAGAGTGATAAGTGGATTGAAAAGTACAGACAGAGGTACCTCATAACACACTATATACAATGGTTAAATCAAGAAGAAACATTGGATAAATGAACTAGGAAAAAAATCTCAGATAAAGCCACCTAAAGGTAAAAACACATAGAATGAGGTCAACATCCAAATACTAGTTGAGGAATTCGTCACAGGAATGAGGACAGAGTTTGAAAGAATTGTCATCAGAAATGTGGAAACAATTAATGGGACTCTGTAAGAAAGGTAAGAAAGCACTAACTATATTGAGGTAATTTGAGAGCTGAAAGCTGAAATAGCTGAGCTAAGAGCACAGCTAGCTGAACAAGCTAATACAGTATCAGAACAGGGTAACAAAATAGCTGAGCTAAAGAAAACAATGGAAGGAAGAGAGAATAGAACAAATGAGGCAGAAAACAGAATTAGCAGGATTGTGGATGAATTAGAGAGAACTAAGAAAGAAGTAAGAGATTTCAAAAAGAAGTTAAGAGATACTGAAAACAACAACAGATATCTATGGGATGACTTCAAAAGAAGTAATATACACATTATAGGCCTACCAGAGGAAGAAAGAGAGGGAAAGGAAGAAAGCATTCTATAGGATATAATGGATGAGAACTTCCCTAGTCTAGACAAATAAAAGACATAAAGGTTCAAGAAGCCCAGAGGGTCCCAAACAGAATTAACCCAGACTCAAAGACACCAAGACACATCATATTTAGAATGGAAAGGTATAAGGATAAAGAAAGGATGCTGAAGGCGGCAAGAGAAAAACAAAGAGTCACCTACAGAGGAAAACCCATAAGGTTAGCAGCAGACTTCTCCACACAAACACTACAGTCCCAAAGAGAATGGGAAGATATCTATTGAGTGCTCAATGAGAAAGGCTTTCAATCAAGACTACTGTATCCTGTTAGACTGTCATTCAGACTAGATGGAGGCATCAAAACCTTCTCAGACAAGCAACAGCTGAAAGAATCAACTATCACCAAGACTGCCCTTAAAGAAGTTCTGAAAGATCTCTTATAAATAATCACAACATCAATAGCATGTCATATATGAGAACACTCTAAAAATCTAGAATAATGGCATTAAAATATCTTCATTCTCTAATATCAGTAAATGTCAGTGGCCTGAATTCACCTATTAAAAGGCACAGAGTAGGAAAATGGACCAGGAAACACAACTCAGCCATACTCTTTCTGCAGGAATCCCACCTAACTCAACAAGACAAACAGTCTCAAAGTGAAAGAATGGAAAAATACCATACAAACCAATAGACCATGAAAAAGGGCAGGAACAAAATATATACCTGAAAGCAGAAGTACACTAGAGTTTGCAGTGAGTACCTCCCTAACACTTCCTCTCCACTATTCCAAGCTTTGGGCCCATGATTGCTCAACAATTTGTTTGGCCTCGTATGTTAACTCTCTTTTCAATCACCAGGTTCCAGATGCCATCAGGATGCTGGCCAGGCTTCCTTGGATTGAAGACCCCACCAATGTGTCCTGGAGCTCAGCTTCTCCAGAGACACACCTTACTAGGGAAAGAGAGAGGCAGACTGGGAGTATGGACCGACCAGTCAATGCCCATGTTCAGCAGGGAAGCAATTACAGAAGCCAGACCTTCTACCTTCTGCAACCCTCAATGACCCTGGGTCCATGCTCCCAGAGGGCTAGAGAATGGGAAAGCTATCATGGGAGGGGGTGGGTCATGGAGATTGGGTGGTGGGAATTGTGTGGAGTTGTACCCCTCCTACCTTATGTTTTTTTGTTCATTAATCCTTTCTTAAATAAAAAATTTAAAAAAAGAAAAAAAGAAAAAAAGAAAAAGGGCAGGAACATCTATTCTCAATCTGATATGATAGACCTTAAAATAAATAAAATTTAAAAAGATATGAATGGACATTACTTAATGCTCAGAGAATCAGTCAGTCAAGAGAACTTAATGATTATTAACATCTCTGCACCCACTGAGAGGTCATCTAAATACATCAAACATCTACTGAAAGAGCTACAGCAATATATTAACCGCAACACAGTCATAGTAGAGGACTTCAATACCCCACTCTCTCAACTTGACGGAACATCCAGGTAGAAAATCAAGAAAGAAACGAGGGAGCTAAATGAAGAGATAGATAAACTACAACTATTGGACATTTTCAGAGTAAAAATGGTGAAATCTTGGATGGAGCTTGAAGAAATCATGTTAAGTGAAATAAGTCAGAAGCAGAAGAATGAATATGGGATGATCTCACTCACTGGCAGAAGTTGAAAAACAAGATCAGAAGAGAAAACACTACGCAGAACTGGACTGGAGTTGATGTATTGCACCAAAGTAAAAGATTATGGGTTGGGGGGGAGTTCAGGTCCTGGAACATGATGGCAGAAGACCTAGTGGGGGTTGTATTGTTGTGTGGAAACCTGAGAAATGTTATGTATGTACAAATTATTGTATTTACTGTAGACTGTAAAATATTAATCACCCAATAAAGAAAATAATAATAATAAAGGTGAAAAAGAGGACTCTGGGGTTGAGGGAGTCAGAGCTTTTAGTACTGATGGAGGACAATGGAGGAAGACCTAGTCTGGTGGTAAGAGTGTTTTTCAGAAGACTGAGAAATTTTATACATGTACCATCAACTCAACTTACTGTAAACAATTAATTCCCCACCAATAAAAATATTGAAAATAAAAGAAAAATAAGTGGATTTTGGTGGAAAAAATCATTTTAATATCAATATTTTTTATGTTTCAGACAAGATGAATGTAGAATGGATAACTGTAAGTAGCTAAAAATTTCTAGTCAACAGAGAAACATGACTTGGGGCTTAAATGTAGTGAAGAATATTGAGGTTCTATGTCGGCATAGATGACAAAGTGGATGTTGAAATATACTGTACACTGTTCTAAGAACTAACTCATTTTGAAGACTTCCATTCTGTTGCTTTGCTACAGGTACTAGCAGAAATTTAAAAATTTATGTTGACTACAATATAATTCACCAAATAATTGGTTGACTCATCTAGGATTTAAAATGTGACAAAGGAAGAAATCTAGATGATACTGTCATAAAAATTAATGTCCTCACTTTTCTATGGTATTTCAGATAAATTTCTTACTTCTTAGTATCTGAACCCCCAAATATCATGTGCCAACATCAATCAATACCTTCTCTGCTCCTGATTTCTGTGGTTCTACTGCCTACCAAGCAAATGTGAATAAACGAATTAGGCTGATGTTGCTCAGAGCAACAAACCACTATATGAAATCACTATTGCTTTGAGGTTATTGTCATCTTACATTAAAAAGACATAGACTGTCTCATCTTTACTATGGTCCCTGAAATATTCTCCCACTTAAACTGCTTTATTTATCTGAATTACAGTGTCAGCACCAGAGGGCGTATTTTCTCCCACTTATGTACAACTACAATAGCTCATGATTTATAACTCCTGTGTATATTGATAATTTGTCTTGTAAAATTATCAAGGAAAGGAAATACATAGTAGGTCTGGAAAGGACATAATTTTCTCCCAATCCTCTATACAATCCAATAATTTTATATACGGTCAAACAAAATAACTGCTGTTTTTCCCATCTTCATTATGCTATCTAATTCACATTTTGCATACCTAAGAAGGAGGCATCTATTAATTCTCTCCCAGACTATGAAATAGACTAATTGTTCTGTTTCCTGTTTTTGTTTCATTGTATAGTTCAACCAAATTAACAGAAGGGCAATAGATGGAAGAAGAATTTCTTCACTGTCTTTACCTGCCCTTTTTTTTTTTTTTTTTTTTTTACCATTTCTTTATTTTCCAGGAACTCTCTTTCTTAGTTTCTTTCTTTCTTTCTTTCTTTCTTTCTTTCTTTCTTTCTTTCTTTCTTTCTTTCTTTCTTTCTTCCTCTCTCTCTCTCACTCTCTTCCTTTCTTGCTCTAGTTCTTTCTTTCTTGCAGTTTTTATATCGCCTTTTTTTACAAGTTAATTCTCAAGACATATTATTGTCAGAAATTATATGATACTTTAGACCTTTGGATAAATATTCCACTTTATTTATTTGTTTGTTTGTTTGTTTTCCCTTTTGTTGCTCTTGTTTTATTGTTGTAGTTATTGTTGTTGTTGTTACTGATGTCGTCGTTGTTGGATAGGACAGAAAGAAATGGAGAGAGGAAGGGAAGACAGAGAGAGAAAGACACCTGCAGACCTGCTTCACCGCCTGTGAAGCAACTCCCCTGCAGGTGGGGAGCCAGGGCTTAAACTGGGATCCTTCTGCCAGTCCTTGCACTTCGCACCTCATGTGCTTAACCGCTGTGCTACCATCCAAATCCCAATATCCCACTTTTTAAAATATTTATTTATTTACTTGATATGACAGAAATTTTTTAATTACATGTCAACAGGGGTTTGAATTCACACTATTCCCACCACCAGAGTTCCGAATCTTCACTCTTCCCACTGCAATCCACCACAGTTCCCCTAAAGTTGTAGACGTGGGCCAACCATCTTCTCTACAACTATCTGTCCATGTTTATACATAGTTTCCCCTTCTATTTCTGATTCAATCCTCTCTTTCCCTCTAAGCCACTCATGACATCATAGCTACCTCCATATGTCCCTCTCTTTTTCCTTCTCTCTCCCTGGGTTCTATTGGAGCTGGAGTGAAGAGACCTCTTATCTTCATCCTATCACTTCTCCCCCGCTGGGAGTATGGATAAAGGTTGTTTATGGAGCAGAGAGAAATTTAGAGGGAAAAGAGAGATAGGAAGAGAGAGAGAGAGAGACATACCTGCAGCACTACTTCACAACTTGTGAAATGCAGGTGGGGACCAGTGGTTTGAACTTATGTCCTTGTACATAACAGAATGTGCACTCAACCAGGTGCACTATCACCCAGCCACTAATTCATTTTTTTCCTAATCCATTTTTATTGGGAGATTAATGGTTTACAGTATAGTCCTTAACACATAGGCACAATCTATCTCCCCTTGATTGATGCCTAGGAGACATGACTGGATCCCAATGTCCTTTCATCCTGTCCCTTTCCTTCTTTTCCCCAGAGTCCTGTGCTTTGGTGCAATGTGCTATACCCAGTCCAAGTTTTACCTTATGTATTCCATTACTGTCCTTTGTTCTTACGTTCCATCTATAAGTTAGATCATTCGGTATTGGTCTTTCTACTTTCATGTACTTTTTCATCTACAAAGGCATAAGTGCAAAATGAAGAGAAAAGCTGAAGTAGACTACTATGAGGAAAGAAAGCAGAACAAGATTAGACCGGGAAATGAATGGGTAAGATTATAAGAAAGTAGGCATCCAAAGAGACAGTAATTATATAGCTATCAGCTCAGATTCTTTTTTTTAAAAAAATAATTTTATTTATTTATTATCTTTTTTATTATTTTTCCCTTAATACTGTTCAGCTCTGGTTTATGGTGGTGCTAGGGATTGAACCAGGGACCTTTGGTGCATCAGGCATGAGAGTCACTTTGCATAACCATTATGCTATCTACCCCTCATTCTTATACTAAGTAAAAATCTCTTATTAAGATAAAACATTGTACAATACAGAGGATGGAGGATTTGGCTTTCAAATCAAACACCTCTTCACTCCTACCTCCTGCTTTTCTTACATTGTCCTAGCTTGAAAGCTGGACAGAGTTGCAGTTGATCATTTCCCAGTGATAGGAAGGGTTACAGTAAAGGTGACCTCCAGGTTTGCAGAAGGGGTGTTTGTCTCCAAAACTTTTTTTTAAAAAAATATCTATTTATTTATTTATTTATTTTCCCTTTTGTTGCCCTTGTAGTTATTATTGTTGTTGTTACTAATGTCGTCGTTGTTAGATAGGACAGAGAGAAATGGAAAGAGGAGGGGAAGGCAGAAGGGGGAGAGAAAGATAGACACTTGCAGACCTGCTTCACCACCTGTGAAGGGACTCCCCTGCAGGTGGGAGCCAGGGGCTGGAACTGGGATCCTCACCCTGATCCTTGCACTTCATGCCATGTGCGCTTAACCCACTGCGCTACCCCACCTTGTGGGCCCTCCCAGGACCTTGTCCTCACCATAAAGCAATGACGGTAAGGATAGCCCCAGTCTTCAAAGGGAAGATGGGGGTATCCTGCCCTGCCACTTGAAAAAGACTGGTTGTGAAATAAGTGCAGACTGCAATGTTCCCATTTGTGACCATGAGCTATAAACACTGTATACAATTAGCCAAGAAATATACTAGCAAAGGAATATATATATGTGTGTGTGTGTGTGTCAAATAAAATACAATTTTGTCCCTATGATTACATTTATTATAATTATCAACAAAATTAATGTAAAAAATCAAGATTAACTTAGATCCCACTAAAAACCTAGGTCTATTTCCTCCCTAGCTCAAGTCCAGTTTCCATAAACCTAATACCGACTTGGATACAGAAAATGACACTCAAGGCCTTAACAACTGGGGGAAAGTCTAAGCTTGTCAAACCAAGAAGGGATTACAAAAACTGGAAAAGGACAAGACACTGGCTCCCTTAGTGATGCCCTTTTGGGTCAGTACCATGCAACCTCATTACCTGGTGTCCTATTTAGGAAATTATTGGATTTCCCCATAGATACTATGGGCCTAGACCTTTAAGAGATCCCTCTCTTTACCATCATTGGTCACTTCCATTAGGAATATCATTATAGGAGCCTGGCGGTGGTGCATCTGATTGAGCGCACATGTTACAATGTGCAAGGACTCGTGTTCAAACCCCTGGTCGTGGGCCCACCTGCATGGGGAAAGCTTTGTAAGCAGTGAAGCAGGGCTGCAGGTGTCTCTCTGTCTCTCGCCTTCTCTATTGCCCCTTTCCCTCTCTATTTCTGACTGTCTCCATCCAATAAATAGATAAAGATTAAGAAAAATTTTAAAAAGAAAGCAATATCATTATAAGCCCCTTTTGCGGGGGGGGGGGGCTCTCTAGGACCTTACCCTCACTATAAACTAGCAATGATAAGGACTGTCCAACTCTACAAAGGGAGGCTGGGTGTCTAAGACGCTGTTATCCTACTTTGCTACTCAAGGAAGACTGGTCCTGTGATGAGTACAGCCTAGAAGATTCCCAGCTGTGACCATGGACTATGAGCTCAGACTGACTAGGACTCTGAGGTTATATGGATTCCTATGCTAAATAAGAATATACATGGGCTCCAGGTCAGATCGTTGTGGGGAACAGTTCATTGTATTTTTTTTTCAAGTTTGGGAGCCACTCTCTGCCTTAATCTGGCTTTCAGTTTCTATTCTATACTATGACACCATCCACCCAGAAAATATTTCTAGTCCACCTCTATCTTCAAGCTCAAGCAAAGATTACTAAAATCATGGTCCTCTAGGAAGATAACTAAAATAGACATTTCATTTTAACTTCTCCTACTCATTGGTTAACATTTATTAAATATTTTGTCTGATTTATATCTTACTGCCTTTCAACACCAAATTGTAGATGCTACTATGATTGCATCCTGACTTCCCTGGGCAGACCACCTCACCAATGTGTCCTAGAACTTCTACCTTTCCAAACCTCTACCTTACTAGGGAAAGATAGAAACAGGCTGGGGGATGCATAAACTTTTAAAGAAGAACTTCTACCAATACTCCTCAAGCTCTTCCAAATTACTGAAACACAGGGATTATCCCTAACACCTTTTATGAAGTCAATATCGCACTAATACCTAAAACAGACAGATATGCAAATATGCAACAACAGCAACAACAAAACTACATGTCAATATCCCCAATGAACATAGATGCTAAGATATTCAACAAAATTCTAGCCAACTGCATACAGCAATACATCAAGAAGATCATGCATCAAGACCAAGTAGGTTTTATCCCAGGGATGCAAGGCTGGTTCAGTAAACTTATATCAATAAATGTGATCCACAAATCAATCAACAACAAAGCAACAAATTTAAAACCAAAAATCCCATGATCATCTCAATAGATTCAGAGAAAGCCTTTGACAAGGTCCAACATCCTTCCATGATCAAAATATTCTTGTGATATTGCCTCTGCTGACCTCAACTAAATCAATGCAAGCAGTGCCTCTATGCCACATTTTACTTTGGACTGTATCCAGAGACTCCAAGACTGAAATGTCAGCACTCCAACTTCAATAATCTGGTGAGGCCTTTCCTAACACATGGGACCATTTCAAATGGCACATTCCCTAACAAAGTTACAGACCCTAGAATCTAGATATAGACCAGGGCCCAAGGGACAGAGTACATCTGCAAGTGTATCCATAACTTGGGGGAAAGTAGATACAAAGTAAAAGTGCTCAGTAGTCTGCTGTGAGTAGACTTAGACTCTGTAAGCTCAGCAAGGAAGCAGAAAGACCTAAAGATGACACCATAAAGCACTTAATCAAATATTTACTACTTAAGCCTGGACACCCTCTTCTCCTAACCCTTGATTCACTTCTCTCAATCACTTTAAGCCTACCTCATCAAACAAAGTAAAGAGTACAAAAGCTGAATAAGGGCAAAAGGCTGGCACACTTTGGTGATGACCTTTTTGGTCAATACCAGGCCAACCAATCATCTTTGGCCATAGTCAAGGAATCCTTGGATTCCCACAAAAATATGATGGGCCTAGGCCTCTAAGAGATTCCTTTCTCCAAAATCACTGGCCACTACCATCAGGAACATCATCATAAGCCCTTTTGTGGGTCTATCCAGGACCATACCCTCACTGTAGAGCAGTAATGAAAGGGACTTCCCCACTCTCCAAAGTGAGGCTGAGCCAACCTACTCTGCCACACAAGGAAGAAAGGCCCTGAAATGAGTGCAGCCTAGAATGTTCCTACCTGTGACCAGGGACTGTGAGCTTAGACTTACAGGGATTCAGAAGTTACACAGGCTCCTGTGCTTAATATGAATAGACATGGGCCCTAGGTCAGATTGATGGGCTTAACAATTAATAGCATGTATATACTTTCCTCATATTTAGGAACTGCTCTGTACCCTAATTCAGCTTTCTAGTCCTATTCTCAACTCTTACACCACCTTCCCAGACAGTCCACCTGAATGTTAGCTATCAGACTAAGGCAAAAATTACTAACACGGAACATACCAAAAATAGACTTCCTAAATTCTTCGCACATGAAGACCCCTAGTTTTATTTGTTCTATTCTTACCTTTGGGTTTCTGTATATTGAACAAATTGCTTTATACCTTAGTGTCTTTCAACTACCAAGTTTCAGATGCTACCATGATGCCAACCTGAATTCCCCGGGCAGACAACCTCATCAATATATCCTGGAACCTCACCTCTCCAGAGCCCTGATCCACTAGGAAAAGATAGAAACAGGCTGGGGTTATGGATCAACCTGTCAATGTCCATGTCCATGTCCAGTGGAGAAGCAACTACAGAAGCCAAAACTTCCACCTTTTGCACTCCATGGGGAATTTTCCCAAAGAGAGATAAAGAATGGAGGAGATGAAACATGAAACCCTGGTGGTGGGAACTGTGTGGAATTATAACCCTCTTACCTTACAATCTTGTTAATCATCATTAAATCATCAATAAAAAAGAGAAGACAAACAAGTGGAGTTCAACAAATAGTCATAACCAAAGACATACTGCCCCTCAGTCTTTACTTTCCTTCCCTCTGCCTGCCTGTTTCACATATCCCTGATTCTTCATCTTTCCACCAAAATGCAGTTTCTTCCTCTTATCCACAGCTCACTACACTACACATTTTGGTTCTTGTCCCACAGGCCTCTGTTCTCATTCTGTTTGTATGGCCAATAATCCTATTCTTAGCCTAGTTCTTTGATCTTAGACTTAAACTATACTTTCAGCCAAATTCAGGTGCAATTTCTGTTGCACAGAGGAATTTTTTCTTTTCTTTTTTAATTAGTGATTTAGTAATGACCAACAAGACTGTGGGAAAAGAGGGGTACAATTCCCACCACCAGGGTTCCACATCCCCTTATGTCCATTGGACGCTTTCCTATTCTTTATCCCTCTGGGAGTATGGACGCAGGATCATTATGAGGTGCAGAAGGTGGAAGGTCTGGCTTCTGCAATTGCTTCTCCACTGGACATGGGCACTGACAGGTCGATCCACACTCACAGCATGTTTCTGTCTTTCCCTAGTAGGGTAGGGCTCTGGAGAGGGGATTCCAGGACACATTGGTGAGGTCATCTGCCCAGGGATGTCAGGTTGGCATCATGGTAGCATCTGCAACTTGGTGGCTGGAAAGCATTAAAATATAAAGCAGAACAAATTGTTTAGTAAGCAGGATCCTAAGGGCAAGAATATAGCAGATGAAATTTGGGGTCTTAGTATTGGAAGAAGCTAGGAATCTATTTTGGGTATATTCCAAGGGCTCCACGAAGGTATTTCTAACAAAGAAGATGCAGGAGATGAGTTTTTGTGGAGAGTAATAAAGCTGAATATCCATCTACTCTTAATAAATTAGTTCTAATTTTATTTTGAAGAGAAAACACAAGCAAAGACAAACAGAAGCTAGAAGAAACCAATTTCATTATAGAGCAGTTGGAAACTAACAACTTGCTTGAGAAAAAATAAGGCCTCCAGTTAAAGGCACTCTAAAAAAATCTTAGACGTCTAAAAGTTTTTTAATGAAAATACCAAAACTAATAATTTAATTATGTCCCCAAATGTATTTGTGCATGTCCATTGCTATGTTGTAAAAATTTCTACATTGCTATGTTGTAAAAATTTCTAAAAATTTGGCAAAATATCCTCAAAACCTGCACCCACAAAGAAAAGACCACTCTCTGTAGCAACACTAGAGTATCTGCAAACTCAAAAACTAGTTCTACAAGTTTTTCAGGTCATACGTTAAAAAAAAAAAAAAAAAAGTGGTTCAATTATAAACAGCCAATTACTAGGAGTATGGGTTGACCTGTCAATGCCCATGTTCAGCGGGGAAGCAATTATAGAAGCCAGACCTTCCACCTTCTGCATCCCACAATGACCTTGGGTCCATACTCCTAGAGGATTAAAGAATGGGAAAGTTATCAAAAGAGGGGATGGGATACAGAGTTTTGGTGGTGGGAATTTTGTGGAGTTGTACTCCTCTTATCCTATGGTTTCGTCAGTGTTTCCTTTTTATAAATAAAAAAGCATAAGCAACCAAAAAATACAAATAAATAAATAAATAGCCAATTATGGAGCCATAATAAATAATGAAAAATATGGCCCAAGCAAACCTTTACAGTGTTCACCTTGCTCCCCAGGTCAGAAAGCAGGACAGGGAATGGGGACAAAATAAACTATAGCAAATCTTAAACAGTACCTGCACCTCATTGTACCAATTTTGCAGCACTACAAAATAAATTGGGGGGAGTAGGATATCCACTTCTTGGGGGCCAGGTAGTAGTATACCTGGTTGAGCATGCATGTTATCATGTATATAGACCCAAATTTGAGCCCCTACTCCCCACCTGCAGTGTGTGTGTGTGTGTGTGTGTGTGTGTGTATGTGTGTGTGTGTGTGTATGCGTGACATTGAGACCCAGTGATAACCCTGATGGAAAAATAAATAAATAAATAGAAGGAAAGAAAGAACAAAAGAAAGAGAGGAAGAAAGAATGAATGAATGAAAGGAAGAAAGAAAGAAAAGAAAAGAAAAGAAAAGAAAAGAAAAGAAAAGAAAAGAAAAGAAAAGAAAAGAAAAGACTCATTTCTCAAAAAGGAGTCATAGTGCTTTCTGACAGTCTCATTTTCATTCAGTGCTTTGTGTGGGGTGTGGGAAAAGAAGAGGAAAAACAGTCATTTTTGTAATTACATTTCAGAATTTTTCTCTATGCAGTTTGTATTCATTTATCTTTTTTCCATTCAGCCCCTTCTTTCGTTTAAATTGTTGCTCTACTCCATACCGATTCTTCATGAACACATATGTATATAACTGTTATCTTGATATGTGTCATAACAGGCAGAACAACCCTATCTTAGTGCCAGTCTTTGTAACCAAGGATATGAACACAGGGGTTTTTGTTTGTTTTGTTTTGCTTTACCTTGATAACTACTTATCAAATATGGTACAGCTCTATTTTTTTCTAAGGAAAAGTTAAAAAGAAACCGTCTATTGCAAAAAGGAACTAAAAGGTACAAACGTCATGCTTCTGTTACAATCAATATATAATGCCAAAGTGAAAGAATTGCAGTATGTAACAATATATTGAATGATGCAGCTTCTGGTAACCCTCCAGCAAAAGCTTTTGTGAGGTTTTATGTTGCTGATCACATTAAACGAACCTCTGAAGGACAAGACATGGTGTTCTGTTATTGTAGCACATTTGTTTGTTTTATTATCAAAAGACTCTTCTTTTTAATGTTAAGTTAGGGGGTGATGGAGGGGGGGAAATGCCAAGCAGCTGGATGTTTTACTTGATAGATCTATTCAGGAAATAGTGTGAGATTTGGATATAGGTATGCCTTTGACCAAGAAGAAAGTATTACTGTGGAATATGAGAGTGGGAAAGCCAAGGCTTCTGTTTTGAATTAACTAAGCAATACTCTCCAGAGTTTTGTTTGATTTTATTCAATTCTATTCTATGTCCATCTCATCTTTTAACGGTTCATCCTGGAGTGTGGACATAAAGAACATAGTACAAAACTGGAAGTTCTGAATCCGGGTTAGTACAAAATTTTTCTCCAGGAACAACAACATTTGCAAACACAGATATTTATTTATTTATTTATTTATTTATTTATTTATTTATTTATTTACAGAGACGTTAACAAAACCATAGGATAAGAGGGGTACAACTCTGCAGAATTCCCACCACCAGAACTCTGTATCCCATCCCCTCCCCTGATAGCTTTCCTATTCTTTATCTCTCTGGAAGTATGGATCCAGGGACATTATGGGGTGCAGAAGGTGGAAGGTCTGGCTTCTGTAGTTGCTTCCCTGCTGAACATGGGTGTTGACAGGTCGATCCAGACTCCCAGCCTGTCTCCACAGAGAGATATTTTAAGGGAACTAGTACTAAATATTAAATATCTAATTTTCTGCCTCAGAAAGTCCACAAAACAAATTAGGTGACGTGGCCACAGGTCATAAAACCTAATTAATTGTGTAAAGTTGTTTGATGTTTTTTTAAATTTTTTAAAATTTATTCCCTTTTGTTGCCCTTGTTGTTTTTATTGTTGTAGTTATTATTGTTGTTGTTATTTATGTGGTCGTTGTTGGATAGGACAGAGAGAAATGGAGAAAGGAGGGGAAGACAGAGGTGGGGAGAGAAAAACAGACACCTGCAGACCTGCTTCACCGCCTGTGAAGCGACTCCCCTGCAGGTGGGGAGCCGGAGACTTGAACCAGGATTCTTACACCAGTCTAAAGTTGTTTAATGTTTAAGCCTAACCATCAGTGAACAATTCTACAGAAACAAAGAAATTTCTTGAAATGTAAAGCTTCATTGCAGAGAAATTAAATTGAAACACAATATAGAAAATAATTTAGTTTTCTTTAACCTGGGTATTGGGAGTAAAATTTTAAAAAAGTAAAAGAGAAATTAGTTACAGGAACTCCAGGATTCTTCATAGGACTCTGGGACATAAACTAAAAAAATCAGACACAATGTTTAAATATTTAAAACATCTACATTTTTCCTTCTATAAAGACAAGCAATTAGACAAATAATATATGCCTTAGTTACTCCATAGCCTAGTGAAGTTGGACAGAAATATATTTTCCCCACAACCCTAATACAGCCTTAAAGGCTTTGTCCTTCTGTCAAAGTCACCAGGGTTTTATGATTAAATGACTCTACATGTTGCATAACCAAAGCTGAAGTGCTGCCTCTATTTTAGTTTCATCATCAAAACTGAAATTCACAGAACAATGATCAACTTTGCATTCATTTTCCAATATCCAACACCTCATTTGAATGACACCATTTGAATGACAATAAATATTGCATGGCACAGTAAAGGGATAAAAATCACCTTGTATTAGTGCCTCATCTGCCTGCCTTCTCCCTAAAATCCTGATACAGTTTTTAAAAGCAAGCTTAGGAGAATTTAAACCTAATTAATGGAATGTCAGAAGCAGAATTTGGTTCCTGTCTTGACACTAGTGTTTCTGAAGCATCAGACTAGTCTATCTACCAAACTTGAGGAGGAGAGTGGAATTGAGAGAGGGAAAGAATACCTATGTATTATGTACTTCATACACATGGGCATGGGTATGGGCAAAAGGAGAAGCTAAACAGTTATTCCTAAAACTAAAATGCTAATTTTTTTAACATTTTTAAAATTTTTTTATATTTATTTTATTTATTTATTCCCTTTGTTGCCCTTGTTGTTTTATTGTTGTAGTTATTACTGTTGTTGCCGTTGTTGGATAGGACAGAGAGAAATAGAGAGAGGAGGGGAAGACAGAGAGGAGGAGAGAAAGATAGACACCTGCAGACCTGCTTCACTCCCCTGCAGGTGGGGAGCCGGGGTTCGAACCGGGATCCTTATGCCGGTCCTTGTGCTTTGCGCCACCTGCGCTTAACCCGCTGTGCTACAGCCAGACTCCCACTAAAATGCTAATTTACACACTAACATGCAAGAGGACAGACTTTTTTTTTTGGCTCCAACTTTTAAAATTACTTATTTATTTTTCATTATTTATTTTGATAGGATAGGGAGTAGTTGAGATGGGAGAGGTAAATTGAGGAGAAAGAGAAACACCTTTACAGAAGCTAGACCTTCCACTTTCTGCATCCCACAATGACCTTGGGTCCATACTCCTAGAGGGTTAAAGAATAGGAAATCTATTGAAGGAGGGATGGGATACAGAGTTCTGGTGGTGGGAATTACGTGGAGTTGTACCCCTTTTATCATATGGTTTTGTCAATGTTTCCTTTTTATAAATAAAAGAAGAAAGGAAGAAAGAAAGAAAGAAAGAAAGAAAGAGAGAGAGAGAGAGACAGAGAGAGAGACAGAGAGAGGAAGAGAGAGAGAGAGGAAGAGAAAGAAAGAAAGAAAGAAAGAGAAACACCTGCAGCCCTGTTTCAGCACTTATGAAGCTTCTCCCCCTGCAGGTGGGAACTAGATGGTTTGAACCTGAATCCATGATAATGTGTGTGCTTAAACAAGTGAACCACAACCTAGCTCCTGCTTTCACATGTTTATGTTTCCCCCACTGTACTCAAATCTTATAACTTCTCTTTTATTAAAATCAGGGGAAAACGTGAATTTTGGTAGAAGTTACACTATATAGCTGAAATATGAAGAAAAAGGAGTCTGACTAACCCATAAGACAAATTACATCAGATAATAGATAATAAATGTCTTATTTTGTCATTGAGAAAGTCATGATAAAATGTGAATTGTATCTTGGCCTTTTTTCATTTCAATGTTTTTTTTTTATTGGGTGGATCAATGGTTTACAGTAAACAGTAAATACACATTTGATACATGTGTAAAATTTTTCAGTTTCCTGCAAAACACTTTAACCCCTCCACCCAGGTCCTCCTCCATCATCGTGTACCAAGACCTGAAAGCCCCCTCTCCCCTCAGAGCCCTTTACGTTGGTGCAATACACCAAACCTATTCCACATTCTGCTTTGTGTTTCCCCTTCATACACAATGGCATACTACTCAGTTATTAACAATGATGAATGATAAATTCACCTTATTCACCTTATCTTGGATGGAACTTGAAAACATATGTTAAGTGAGATATGGACCTTGACCTTTTCAAAGTTTAATATATCTATCTTTGCCACCTTGTTCCTAGTTTTCAGTCTACAAAGAAAATGGAAGATTAAACAATTTTAAAATTTTCTTGTTCCTCATCCTCACATTTTTTTCTCTCTCACACATTTCAAAAGACTTCAAAAGTCCATTTTACAAAGTCATTACGTTCTATATAGACTACCTCATGCCTGAACTTAAAATCACAGTGAAACTACATTGCATTTTGTTTGCAGCATTATTACACTTAAACTTATATATTCAATAAAACTTATATACACTTAAACTTATATATTCAACTTATATATTACACTTAAACTTATATATTAAAATCACAGTGAAACTACATTGCATTTTGTATGCAGCATTATTACACTTAAACTTATATATTCAATAAGCATAAGAAAGAGAGAAAGGAAATATTTGAGAATGAAAAGATGTGGCACCCAATATGGAACTATAAAAACCAGGTTCCAATGAGTCGGAAAATATTTAAAATATCCAACTATGACACCATCTCCCCAGACAATAACTTGAGTCCACCTGCATATTAGATGTCAGACTCAGGCAAAAACTGGTAAAGTCATGGGCTCCTTGGAATATACCTGAAATAGACCTAATAGCTTTTTCCAAAACGGAGACCCTAAATCTTCATCTGAAATATTCCAACTTTTAGGTTCATTATTAGTCAACAATTTGTTCTGCTTTATATCTTAACTCTTTTTCAGCCACCGGGTTCCAGATGCTACCATGATGCCAACCTGACTTCCCTGGGCAGACGACCCCACCAATGTGTCCTTGAACCTCACCTCCTCAGAGCCCTGCCCAAGTAGGGCAAGAGAGAGACAGGCTGGGAGTATGGATCAATGCCCATGTTCAGAGGGGAAGCAATTACATAAGCCAGACCTTCCACCTTCTGCAACCCATAATGATCCTGGGTCCATACTCCCAGAGGGATAAAGAATAGGGAAGCTTTCAAGGGAGGGGATGGGATATGGAGTTCTGGTTGGTGGGAATTATGTAGAATTGTACCCCTTTTATCTTATGGTCTTGTCAATATTTCCATTTTATAAATAAAATTTAAAAAGTATTCGGTGCCCACATACACAAAACTAAATCTGTCAAAAGACTCAGAGCAGTGAAACAGATTAAAAAATAGGATCCATCCAGCGGGCTGGGCTGTAGCACAGCAGGTTAAGAGCACATGCAGCAAAGCTCAAGGACCAGCATAAAGATGCCGATTTGAGCCCCTGGCTCCTTGCCTGCAAGGGTCACTTGACAAGTGGTGAAGCAGGTCTGCAGTTGTCTATCTTTCTCTCTCCCTCTCTGTCTTCCCAACCTGTCTCGATTTCTCTCTGTCCTATCCAACAACAATGACAGCGACAATAATAATGACAACAACAACGATAAACAACAAGGGCAACAAAAGAGGAAAAATGGCTTCCAGGAGCAGTGAATTCATAGTGCAGGCACCAAGCCCCAGCAATAACCATGGAGGCAAAAAAAAAAAAAAAAAAAAGAATAGGATCCATCCATTATATGTCTTCATGAAATACATCCAAAGAAAAGACAAACAGAAGTTTAATGTAAGAAGCTGGAGCAGTATGTTCAAAGCTAATAATTTAGAAAGAAGAAAAAAGGGACAGCAATTCTGTTTTCAGATAAAATAGACTTTCAGTCTGTGTTTTAAAAAGTTCGAGATACACAATCAATTTTTGCCTCTCATATTAATTAAATAGTGATTTATATGACTACACTTTAATAGGAGTGTACATAAACACCATTCCCACCACCAAAAGACTATGTCCCATTCCACCAATCCACCCCGCCCCCTGCTGCCCCGGGAAGCCAAATGTCCACCCTTCCCCTCATCACAGAGTTTTTACTTTGATGCCCTACTCTCGATTTAGTCAGATCCTGCTTTTAGTTTCCCTTTCTGTTCTTCTTTCTCAACTTCTGTTGATAGGCTGAGTCTTTGATATGTGGACTCTCTCAAAAGCCTAGACCAGGTAGAACAGAAGCAACCGGTGGCACAGCTGGGTATTATACAGCAAACCCTAACAAAGGGACTTTTCAAAGTTAACCCAATTACCAAATAATGTGATGATAACAATAGCTATCCATTGTCTTCTTGAACCCTAAGACGGCAGGAACCCCACATTTCCACTGTTGAGCCTATATTTTCCCCAGTCCTAGAACCTTAGGGTGGGGCCCACTTTCCTGCATGCTTCTCTCAATGCATATCAAAAAATATTGCACTGATCGCTGATCGCAACCTAATCAAAGCAATGAGTGCCACCCCAGCATGCTTCACTTCAGACTGTGTCCAAAGACTTCAAGTGTGGAATGACAAGCCTTAGGTGCAAACTTAGGTGCACCCAAATATATAAAACAAATATTCATTGAACTTTTGAAGACATCAACAGTAACACAATAATAGTCAGATATCTTAGCACACCATTCACAACAACAGTCAGACCATCTGGATAAAAAAATCAATAGGAGAGAGTCGGGCCTTAGCACAGTGGGTTAAGCGCACGTGGCGCGAAGGGCAAGGACCATCGAAAGGATCTGGTTTGGAGCCCCCGGCTCCCCACATGCAGGGGAGTCGCTTCACAAGCGGTGAAGCAAGTTTGCAGGTGTCTGTCTTTCTCTCCCCCTTATGTCTTCCCTTCCTCTCTCCATTTCTCTCTGTCCTATCTAACAATGACAACATCAATAGCAACAATAATAATAACTACAACAATGAAAAACAAGAAGGGCAACAAAAGGGAAAATAATTTTTTAAAAAAATTTTAATCAATAGGAAAATAACAGTCTTAAAATGAAATAATAAATGAAATGAACCTAACAGATACATACAGAACTTTCTATCCCAGAAAAATGAATATACAGTCTTCTCAAGTACACATGGAACATTCACAAGGATTAACTATATACTGGGGCACAAAGACAGCCTATACAAATATGTCAATATTAAAATAATAAAATGTGTCTTCTCAGACCATGATGGGATGAAACTAGAAATCAACCACAAAAAGAAAAGAAACTCCCCCAAAGTCTGGAGACTAAACAACATGCTTCTGAACAATACATGGGTCATTAAAGAAATCAAAAAAAGACATTAAGAATTACTTTTATACCAATGAAAATGAAGAAACCAACTATCAGACCTTATGGGATGGAACAAAAGCAGTCCTGAGAGGAAAGTTCATAGCAATGCAATCCCACATTAATAAAGAAATCACTAGTAAAACATCTAATAACCCAATTGAACCAACTAGAAGTGGAGCAACAGAGATCCAACAGTGAGCAGGAGACAGGAAATAGTTAAAATTAGAACAAAAATCAATGAAATAGAAAACCAAAAGACTATTAGGAAGATTAATGAAACCAAGAGCAGGTTCTTTGAAAGGATAAATAAAATAGGTAAACCACTAGCTACACACATTAAGAGAAAAAGAGAGAAAGCTATGGTAAAATCACTCAGAAATGATAGAGGAGATATTGTGACAGGCAAGACAGCAATACAAAGGATCATGCAATACTATTATGAATATCTATATGGAAATAAAATTGACAACCTAGAAGAAATGGACACATTCTTAGTGTCATACCAACTGCCAACCTAAATAGATAAACTAAAGAGCTCACCAAACTAAGCAACAAGAAAACAATTCAAAAATGCGGAGAGGATATGAAAATAATATTCACTACAGAAAAGACACAAAAGGCCAACAGACATATGAAAAATCACTCCAAGTCACTGATGGTCAGAGAAATGCAAACAAAGATAACAATGTGATACCACCTCACCCCTGTGAGAATATCATACATTAGAAACTATAGCAACAACAAATGCTGGAGAGATTGTGTAAGGCTGGTGAGAATGTAAATTGGTCCAACCCCTGCGGAGAGCAGTTTGGAGAACTCTCAGAAGGCACACTTCCTAACAAAGTTACAGAACCTAGATATAGACCAGGGCCCATGGGATAAGGCACATGTGCACATGTATCCATAAATTAGGGGAAAATATATACCTTAAAGTAAAAGTGCGAGAGTCTGGCTGTAGCGCAGCGGGTTAAGCGCAGGTGGCGCAAAGCACAAGGACCGGCATAAGGATCCCGGTTCGAATCCCGGCTCCCCACCTGCAGGGGAGTCGCTTCACAAGCAGTGAAGCAGGTCTGCAGGTGTCTATCTTTCTCTCCTCCTCTCTGTCTTCCCCTCCTCTCTCCATTTCTCTCTGTCCTATCCAACAACGACAACAACAATAATAACTATAACAATAAAACAACAAGGGCAACAAAAGGGAATAAATAAATAAAATAAATATTTTTTTAAAAAAAGTAAAAGTGCACAATAGTTTGCAGTGACTCAATAAGTGCAGCAAGCAAGCAGAAAGACTTTTTAATAAAGATACTATAAAGTACTTAATCAAATACTTTCTACTTAGACCTAGATGACCCCCTCACCTACTTCCTATTTCACTTCCCCCAATCACTTTAAGTCTGACCTTGTCAGATAAAGTAAGGACTACAAAAGCTAGATAAGGGCAAGAGACCAGCACACTTTAAGAATGACCCTTTTGTCCCATCCCATCCTCCCCCAACCCCCCAACCGCAGTGAAGCCTAACTTCCGCTTTCACCCTCAACCCAGAGATTTTTACTTTGGTGCAAAAAAAAAACTAGTATAGTCATGGGCCCTTTGCAATATAACTAAAATAGTAAAATAGGCCTACTAGCTATTTACAAAATGGAGATGCCCCAATTCTTCATCTGCACTATTCCAGCCTTTAGGTTCATGATTAGTCAACAACTTGTTTGGCTTTATATGTTAACTCTGTTTTCAGCCACCAGGTTCCAGATGCTACCATGATGCCAACCAGATTTCCCTGGACAGACATGCTTTCCCAGAGCCCTGCCCCACTAGGGAAAGAGAGAGACAGGCTGGAAGTATGGATCAACTTGTCAATGCCCATGTTCAGTGGGGAAGTAATTACAGAAGCCAGACCTTCCACCTTCTGCACCCCACAATGACCTTGGGTCTATACTCCCAGAGGGTTAAAGAACAGGAAAGCTATCCAGGGAGGGGATGGGATATGGAGTTCTGGTGGTGGGAATTGGATGGAGTTGCACCCCTCTTATCCTATGGTTTTCTCAGTGTTTCCTTTTTATAAATAAAAAATAAAAAAAATTTAAAGAATGGCCCTTCTGGTCACCAGGCATCATCCTGAGCACTATTCAGGGCATCCTGGGATTCCCAGATAGATATGATGGGCCTAGACCTCTAACAGATCCCTCTCTCCACCATCATTGGTCATCTACATCAGGAACAACATCAGAAACACTCTTGTGGGCTTCTATAGGACATTGCCCTCAATGTAGAACAATAATAGTAGAAATTGTCCCACTCTCTGGAGGGAGACTGGGTCAACACACTCTGCCACTCAAAGAGGACTGGTCCTGAAATGAGTGCAGCCTAGAATGTTCCTAACTATGACCAAGGAATGCAAGCTCAGACTGACAGAGATGCAGAAGTTACACAGGCTCCTGTGCTAAATATGAATAGATATAGCCTGAGGTCCGACTGATGGGGTTTACAGTTAATGGTATTTGTATATATTTCTATATCAGGAAGCTACTGTCTGCCCTGATCCAGCTTTCTATTCCTATCCTCAACTCTGACACCATCTTCCCAAACAATATTCCTAGTCCACCTGCATGTTAGCTGTCAGGCTCAGGCAAAAATTAGTAAAGTCACAGGATCCTTGGAATATACCTAATATAGACCTAGTAGCTCTTTCCAAAATGGAGACCCCAAATCTCATCTGCTATATTCTTGCCTTTAGGTTACTTATCATTAAATAATTTGCTTTATATCTTAATGCTTATCAGTCATTAAGTTGCAGATGCTGCCATGGCTCAAATCTGACTTCCCTGAGCAGATGATCTCAGCAATGTGTCCTGGAACCCCACCTCCCCAGAGCCCTACCCAAATAGGAAAAGACAGACACAGGCTAGGGGTATATATTGATCTGTCAGTGCCCACATCCAATGGAGAAGCAATTACAGAAGCTAGACCTCCCTCCTTCTGCATCTTATAAATATCTTTGTTCCATACTCCCAGAGGGATAAAGAACAGGAAACCTTCCAATGGAGGGGATAGGATATAGAATTTTGGTGGTGGGAACTGTATGGAATTGTACTCCTCTTATCCCACAATCTTGTCAATCATTATTAAGTCACAAATAAAGGAAGAAGGAAATGTGTGGTAATCAAATAAGTAAACACTGATAATATCTTTAAAAATACTGTTCTAAAAATTGTCACTCAGACCTATGGTCAACTAATTTTTGACAAGGGAACCCAAAATATCACATGGAAAATGGAGAGTCTATTCAATAAATGGTGTTGGGAAAATTAGGTTGAAACATGCAGAAGAATGAAAATGGAACACCATATTTTATCATATATAAAAGTTAACTCCACATGGATCAAAGATTTAGACGTTAGACTAGAAACCATCAAATACTTAGAGGAAAACATAGCCAGAACACTCTTTCATGAACAGTTTTACAACATCTTCACTAATTCAAATCGAAATGCAAGAAAACCAAAAGCAAAAACAGAACAGTGGGACTATGTCAAATTGAAAAACTCCTGCACAGCAAAGTAAATCACCACCGTAACAAAGAGACCCTCACAGAGTGAAAGAAAAATTTAATTTTTCATATATATGGTAAAGGACTGATAACTAAAATACACAAAGAACTCACCAAACTCAATAATTAAAAGACAAACAAACTCACTGAAAAATGGGGAGGGGATGATATGAGCAGAATGTTCTTCAAAGAAGAGATTCAAAGGGCCAACAGACATATGAAAATATGCTCAAAGTCACTGGTGATCAGGGAAATGCAAAAAGAAGTGACAGTGACGTACCACTTTGCATCTGTGAGAATGTCACACATTAGAAAAGATAAAATTCCAACTGTTGGAGAGGATGTAGAGGTAAAGGGACTGTCCTCCACTGTTGGTGGAAATGTAAGTTATTCCAGCCCTTATGGAAAGTAGTCTGGAAATTCATTAGAACTCCAGAAATGGGCCTACTTTATGCCCCAGCAATCCCTCTACTAGGGCTTTTGTGAAAACAAAAACACCTATCCAGAAAGACCCACACATAATGATGTTCATAGCAGTACCGTTTGTAATAGCCCAAATTTGTGAGCAACTCAGATGCTTAATAATAGATGAACTGCTAATGAAAGTTGTGGTCATATACACAATGGAGTACTATACAGCTATTAAAATGATGAGGTCATCTCCTTTGCAATAGTGTGGTTAGAATGTGAAGGGATCATGTTGAATGGACAAGCCAGAAAGAGGAAACCCAGTACCAGACAATCTGTTATATGTGGAACTTTAAAAAAAATGGGCAGTAAAGGAGAACATACAGTGAGGCTTGTACTGAGTATTGAGTGATGTACCAAAAGCAAAAGGCATTGGGAAAGGAGGGGAAAAGGCAGAATGAAGGGATAGTGGGGTCCTGGTGTTTCTCCCAGAGATGAAGGCCTGTGCCTATGTGTTAAAGACCATACTGTAAACCACTAACCCCCCAATAAAGTAAAAACTTACAAAATTAATAAGTAAATCTTTGAAAAATAAATGGAATCCATTAAAGATTTTAAAGCTCAGAAAAATGCTGTTAAGCAGAGTGAGTAGGATACAGCATTCATGATCATCACAAAACTAAATCACAGCAGAGATTCATAAGAGATATAAATGAAGAAAATATGGAAAATCACTATGAAAAAACCCACATTTAATAGGGGATAGGAACAAATGGAGAAAATGGAAAGATATAAAATCAGTAAGAAAACAAAAATAGAATGGCATTAAATAAATCACATATGTCAATAATCACTATAAATGTGGATGGGCTAAATATACTGTTCATAATACTAGGACTTTTTTTAAAACTATGGTGCTTCTGGTCATCTCCATCAGGAACAACATAATGGACCCTTTTGGAGGCCCCCATAGGCCTTGCCCTCAAGGTGGATCAGAAATGGTAGAGAATGTTCCATCCTCCGAAGGGAGGTTGGATAACATGCTCTATTTCCACCTGAGGAAGATGGGTCCTGAAATTGGTGCAGCTTGAAATGTTCCTACTCATGACCTCAGAATGTGAGTTCAAACCTACAGGGATGCAGAGGTTACATAGGTCCCTATGATGAATATCAGCCCCAGATCAAATCAGTGGGGTTTATAGTCAACAATATTTATACACGTTTCCCATATTTGGGAGCTACTCTCTTCCCTGATCCAGTTTTCTAGCTTATTTTCCAGCCATCACACCCCAAATAATAACTAAGATACACCTGCATATCAGAGGTCAGGCTCATGAAACAACTAGTATACTAATATGCCTTTTGGAATAAAACTAAAATAGACCTACTATCTTTTCCCAAAACAGAGACCCCAAATCTTCATCTGCAATATTCCAGCCTTTAGATTCATGATTAGTTAACAATTTATTTGGCTTTATATATTAACTCTCTTTTCAGCCACCAGGTTCCAGATGCTAGCATGATGCCAGCTGGACATCCCTGGGCAGACAGCCCCACCAATGTGTCCTAGAGCCCTGCTTCCACAGAGCCCTGCCCCACTAGAGAAAGAGCGAGACAGGCTCGGAGTATGGATCGACCTTTCAACACCCATGTTCAGTGGGGAAGCAATTACAGAAGCCAGACCTTCCACCTTCTGCATCCCACAATGCCCCTGGGTCCATACTCCCAGAGGTATAAAGAATAGGAAAGCTATAAAGGGAAGGGATGGGATACGGAGATCTGGTGGTGGGAACTGTGTGGAGTTGTACCCCTCTTATCCTATGGTTTTGTCAGTGTTTTCTTTTTATAAATAAAAATTAAGAAAAAAAACTATGGTGCTTATAAGATGGGAAGAGTAGCACAGAAACTTCAGTGGTCCCCACACCTATGGACATCTAATCTTTGATAAAGGGGCCCAAAGTATTAAATGGAGGAAGGAAGCTCTCTTCAGTAAATGGTGCTGGAAAAACTGGGTCGAAAAATACAGAAGAATGAAACTGAGGAACACTTTCCCACCTAAACCTCAAGGACATCTTTGATTATACAAACCCAGTTGCAAGGAAGACTAAAGCAGAAACAAATCAATGGGACTACATCAAATTGAAAAGCTTCTGCACAGCTAAAGAAACTATCACACAAACAAGAAGACCCCTCACAGAATGGGAGAAGATCTTCACATGCCATACATTAGACAAGACACTAATCATAAAAATATACAAAGAGCTCAGCAAACTTAGCAACAAAAAAGCAAATAACTCCATCCAAAAATGGACAGAGGATATGAACAGAATATTCACTACAGAAGAGATCCAAAAGGTTAACAAACACATGAAAAATTGCTCCAGGTCACTGATTGTCAGAGAAATGCAAATAAAGACAACATTGAGATACCACCTCACCCCTGTGAGAATGGCATACATCAAAAAGAACAGCAGCAACAAATGGTGGAGAGACTGTGGGGACAGAGGAACCCTTCTGCACTGCTGGTGGGAATGTAAATTGGTCCAATCTCGGTGGAGAGCAGTCTAGGGAACTCTCACAAGGCTAGACATGGAACTTCCTTATGACCCAGTAATTCCTCTCTTAGGAATATACCCCAAGGACTCCATAACACCAGACCAAAAAGATATTTGTACACCTATGTTCATAGTAGCAGAATTCATAATAGCTAAAAACTGGAAACAACCCACATCCCAAACAGCAGATGAGTGGCTGATAAAGCTGTGGTGTATATGTACAAAATGGAATGCTATGCAGCAATTAAGAACAATGATCCCACCTTCTCTGACCCATCTTGGATGGAGCTAGAATGAATTATGTTAAGAGAGCTAAGTCAGAAAGATAAAGACGAGTATGGGATGATCTTACTCATGAACAAAAGTTGAGAAAGACTAACAGAAAGGGAAACTGAAAGCAGAATTTGACTACATCTGTAGTAGCACACCAACGTAAAAACCCTGGGGTGAGGGTGGATATTCAGTTTACCAGGGTGGCAGGGGTCAGGGGGTGGTAGGATGGGACACAGTCTTTTGGTGGTGGGAATGGTGTTTATGTAAACTCCTATTAATTTGTAGTCATATAAATCACTAAGTAATATGAAAGGGGAAAACTTGATTGTCTCAAACTTTTTAAAGCACAGACTGAGTCTTTTTAATACATAGGCTGAGTCTTTGATATTTTGACTCTATCAAAAGCCTAGACCAGGGAGAACAGAAGTGACCAGTGGCACAGCTATATACAAATAATGTCAAAGGACATAAATTATGGTGATGTTGGGTATATAGCAAATGCTAACAACGGGATTTTACAAAGGTAACCCAATTACCAAATAATGTGATTATAACAATAACTATCCATTGTCTTCTTGAACCCTAAGACAGTAAGAACCTCACATTTCCACTATAGAGCCTATATTTCTCCCAGTCCTGGAGCTTAGGGTGGGGCACACTTTGCTGCATGCTTCTCTCAATTTATACCAAATAATATTGCATCCACCAATCCCAACCTAATCAATGCAACGAGTACCACCTCAGCATTTTTCAATTCAAACTGTGTCCAGAGAATTCAGGTGTGGAATGACAACCCTTCAGCCTCATTATACAGGTGAGACCTTCCCTTTCATAGTATTCTCTAATTCCATTCCTGGTGGTTCACTTCCTAACAAAGTCCCAAAACCTAGATATAAACCAGGCCCCGTGAGCTAGAGCATATGTTCACACATATCCATAAACTAGGGCAAAATATATACCTGAAAGCAAAAATATACAATAGTCTACAGTGAGTCAGTATAAACTTCCTAATGAAATAATATCTACTTAGACTTAGATATCCTCCTCACCTACTTCCTATTACAGTTCTCTCACTCACTCCAAAGATAACCTTAGCAAAGAAAGGACTGCAAAAGCTGAATAAGGGCAAGACACTGGCATACTTTAATGATGACTCTTTAGTCAGTATCAGGCCACCCCATAAGCTGGGGCCCTATTCGGGGAGTCCTGAGATTCCCAAACAGACACGATGGGCCTAGACCTCAAATAAATCCCTCTCTCCATATTTACAGGTCATCTCTATCAGGAACAACAAAAAAAGACCCCTTTGTGGGTCCCCCATAGGACCTTACCCTCAACTTGGATCAACACTGGTAGAGAATGCTCCATCTTCTGAGGGGAGGATGGAGAATATACTCTATGCTACACCTGAGGAAGATGGGTCGATATTGGGGCAGCTTGAAATGTTCTTATTCATGACCACAGAATGTGAGCTCAGATCTACAGGGATGCAGAGGTTACATAGGCTCCTAAACTGAATATGGGCCCCAGACCAAATCAAATCAATGGGATTTACAGTCAACAATATTTATACCCCTTCCCCATATTAGGGAGCTACTCTCTTCCATTATCCAGCTTTCTGTCCCTTTTTGAGCCATGATTTTACTTTCCCAGACAATAACTTAGATCCACTTGCATATCAGATTTCATGTTGAGAGAGAGAAAAAAAAAACCAGTATTGCTACAGGCCCTTTGAAATATAGCTAAAATGTGCCTACTAGCTATATACAAAATGGAGGAACCCCAACACTTCATCTGCACTATTCCAGCCTTTAGGTTCATGATTGTTCAACAATTTGTTTGGCTTTGTATATTAACTCTCTTTTCAGCCACCAGGTTCCAGATGCCAGCATGATGCCGACCAGACTTCCCTGGACAGACGACCCCACCAATGTATTTGGACTCTGCTTCCCCAGAGCCCCACCCTACTAGGGAAAGAGAGAGGCAGGCTGGGAGTATGGATAGACAAGTGAACGCCCATGTTCAGCGGGGAAACAGTTACAGAAGCCAGACCTTCCACCTTCTGCATCCCACAATGATTTTGGGTCCATATTCCCAGAGGGTTAAAGAATAGGAAAGCTATCAGGGGAGGGGATGGGATATGGAGATCTAGTGGTGGGAATTGTGTGGAGTTGCCCCTCTTATCCCACGGTTTTGTTACTGTCTCCTTTTTTAATAAATAAAAAATTTAAAAAAAAGAAACTTCAGTGGTGGATTCAGAGACACATGTTCATATTCATGTATAGTAATACCCTGAGGTCTTACAATTCTGTAAATGAATGTTAGATCACTAGTGATAAAAATTTTAAATTTTTTCATGGCTGAACTTCTTTTTTTCAGATGTGAACATTTTTGTTGAATAGAGATAGTCATGATAGCTCATGAATATTTAAAGATTCTTAAGCAAGTAACATAGCACCTTGAATTTTATGATCACAGTTTTGCTAGCAGCTCAAAAGTTTACATTATCCTTTACAGAGTTAAGTTAATCTCTGATCTGATTTTTAAAGGCTGGATAAACTTCTCAGATATATTTTAAGTTTGAAAGTGTAACACTGATTATTATATATGTCTCAGTAACATCTTGCACACTTCTTCAAAATAAGTTGTCACACCACATGTACCACCAAAGTGACACAAAAACTATTCAACAGTAAAAAAGGAATATACTGATTATATAGAAACAACTTGAATGAATCTTAAGAACATTAATGTAGAGTACAGAAACCCAATCTGAGAAGATTACATTTTCAGGGACTTCAGTTATATAATATTCTTGTAATGGTCAAACTATATAGTAAAATATCATAAATTAGGTAGTTGGGAGTGGTGTAACTATAAAGACAATAAAAGCATAGTACAAGAATGATCTCCTATGTTGAAAAGAGTACTTTACCTTAAACATGGTAGTGACTGCACACATATGTGTCCTATCAAATAATATGAAACTGTATATATACCTATTGTTCCCATGTCAAGTTTATGGTTTTAATCTTGTACTATACTTATGTAACATGTAACCATTGGGGAAATGGCACATGAAGTGCATGGGAGCTCTCTATACTTGTAAGTTTCAATGAATCTAAAACTGTTTAAAAATAAAGCATCAAGGCAGGCAGGCGGTGGCACACTGGTGTAAGCACACATTATCATGTGCAATGGCCTCGACTGGAGCCCCCACTCCCCACCTATAGGGGAGAAGCTTCATGAGTGATGAAGCAAGTACTGCAGGCGTATCTCTGTCTCTCTCCCTTTCTATCACCTCTTCCCTTCTCAATTTCTCTCTGTCCTATCAAACAGAGAAAGAAACAAAAATAAATAAAAGAAAGAAAGAAAGAAAGAAAAGTTGCCACTAAGAGCAATAAATTCATCCTATAGGCACTGAACCCCAGCAATAATCCTGCAAGCAATAAAAAATAAAATTTTAAAAATTAACCATCAAAAGTGTACCATCATGGATGGATCCAGGCAGTAGCGAATCCGCTTAAATGCACGTATGGTCATGAGCAAGTACCTGGGTTTGAGCCTCCACTCCCCACCGCAGGGGAAACACTTCATGAGTGATGAAGCAGATCTGTAGGTGTCTGTATCTCTTCCCTCTCTTTACCTCCCCCTCCTCTCTCAATTTCTCTTTGTCCTGTTAAAAAAATAGAAAATTAAAAAAAAAAAAGGACAAAATGGCCACTGGGAGCGGTGGATTCATAGTACAGGAACCAATTCCCAGAGACAACCCTGGAAGATTATATATCATCACTTTGATAGTCCAAGTAGTGGCTCTGAAAAGATATCCATTTCCTGCTCCCAAAACCTGTGAATGCTAAAAGTCAGAGAAGGGAATGTGATGACAGAAGCAAAACTGATGTGATACAATTTAAGAAATCAACTCATTGTTGCTTATTATGAGGGTAGAAAGGGGCTGAAAACCAAGAACTGTGAGCAGATTTAACAAGCTGAGAAAAGGCCAAGGAAATGAGTTTCCTGAAGGGAACGCAGTCTTGCCCATAAGACTTACTTTTGCCCAGTGAAACCTACATCAGACCACTAACCTCTAAAACTGTATACTGACAAATTTATGCTGATTTAAGTATTAAGTGTTTGGTAAATTGTTGCAGCGTCCATAGATACTTAATAAAACTGCCAACTAAGTAACAAAACTAACCCATTCAAAAAATGACAACTTGCTTTTTGAAGAGTACATTCAATCCATTATTCAGAAGCCAATATATCTGCATTAAGCCACCAATTAATATTTAATGGATAATAATATTGGCAGTTGAACAAACCCAGTGATAGCAATGATAGACATATTATCTTAGCAATGCAGAGAAATATCAGAACAGAAATATCTTTCATTCTTTTCTCTAGACCCTGTTTTCCACTTCTTGGTACTTAGAAGATGCTCAAAATGGTTGGTGAATTGAATTAAAAACAATTATTTGTCAAAATTTCCAGACTTAAGATTCTATGGTCTCACATTCTCCCATTCTCCAAACTGCTAGGAAAAGAGGCAACAAATATTTCTTGACTCAGAGATAAGAAAATCATCTATTCTTGACACTCCCAATTACAAAGCATGAATAGAGCATATATTTGTGTTTCAGAGATAATGGAGCTCTTCAATATAAGATGTTAAAATTCCAGAATGGCTAATACTCCAAAAGGTTCAAGGGTCCTCAAGAAGATACATGGACACCATATCTGATATATGAACACCATGTCTCTTTCTCTAACTCCATCGTTATACTTAACAATCAGTTCTAAGAAGAGTTCACTATTTTATCAAGGTCATGGGTTAAGAAAAATTTACAGAAATAGAAAGTTGATAGTGGAGCCAGGGGGTGGAGCACCTGGTTAAGTGCTCATGTTACAGTGCACAAGGACGCAGGTTCAAGCCCCTGGTCCCCACCTGTAGGGGGAAAGCTTCACGAGTGGTGAAGCAAGGCGACAGGTGTCCCTCTGTCTCTCTCCCCCCTCCCTCCCTCTCTATCTCCCCCGCCTCTCAACTTCTCTCTGTCTCTAGCTAGTAAATAAATAAGATATTAAAAAGAAAGTTGACAGTGAGATGGTGTAGGCAAACATTACTACTAAGTTAAGACTAATAAAGATGTCTTTAAGTGACAGTGCATGGTTGATCTTAGGAACCAACAGTTTAGATGATAATGGCCCAGTTTTATACTCTCGTCCTCAGTGAAGAACACCTCTTAAAAAATTTTTTCTACATTAAACAGTTCGGGCAGAGTCAAGATGGCTGCATCAAGATAGCACCTAGATTGACTCTCCTCAAAAAAATATCTTCAGATCTTGGCATTTCTAAATGAAAACAAGATTTCCAGGACAGTAGGAGAAACTACAGAGGATGGGACAAAGAGAAGCCACGCTGGAAAATTATATCCCATTTATGAACTGACAAAAGTGTGCTGGAAAGTTGTGGTATATATACACAATGGAATACTACTCAGCTATTAAAAACAGTGACTTCACCATTTTCAGCCCATCTTGGATGGAGCTTGAAGAAATCATGTTAAGTGAAATAAGTCAGAAACAGAAGGATAAATATGGGATGATATCACTCTCAGGAAGAAGTTGAAAAACAAGATCAGAATCGAAAACACAAGTAGAACCTGAACTAGAGTTGGTGTATAGCACCAAAGTAAAAGACTTTGGGGTGGGTGGGGTGGAGGAGTACAGGTCCATAAAGGATGACAGAGGACCTAGTAGGGTTGTACTGTTATGTGGAAAACTGAGATATTTTATGCATGTACAAACTATTGTATTTATTGTCAAATGTAAAACATTAATCTCCCAATAAAGAAATTAAATAATAAAAAATCGTGCTGAAAAGCATAAAGGAGAGCGGAATGGTGAGTCTCCCATTGCAGCCCCCAAACCCATCCCCAAAGTCAGAGGTGGTTTATTTGGGAAATAGAAGCAGCCAGAGAAAAAGAGCCCCATCCCACCCCATGGAGTCAAACTCATCAATAGGATTCCAAGGCTGAACCTTTTGTCAGAATGCAGAGGAGAACCACGTGACCTTGCCTGACTGGATCTGAGGTACAGAGTCACAAGTAAGCTGACAGGCTGATAGGTCTGCCCCCTGAAACAATCAGGGATAACTTTATCTGACCAACACCCTCCCTAATTGTGAGCATACATATGTTCTGTTAAGCAAGCAAGTAGAAAGACCTAAAGAAGATACCATAATGTGTCTAATCAAATATTTACAACTTAGGCCTATACACCCTCCTCTCCTACCACCCCCTTCTTCACTTCCTTCAATAATTTTATTTACTCAATTAACTACACAAAAGAAAGTAAGAGATGTGGGCCCAGCGGTAGCACAGCAGGTTAACTACACATGGTGTGAACCGCAAGGACCTCAAAAGGATCCCAATTTGAACTCCCAGCTCCCCACCTGCAGGGGGATCGCTTCATGGACAGTGAAGCAGATCTGCAGGTGTCTATCTTTCTTTCCCCCTCTCTGTCTTCCCCTCCTCTCTCCATTTCTCTCTGTCCTATCCAACAACTGCAGCAATAACAACAACAAGGGCAACAAAATGGGGAAAATGGCCTCCAAGAGCACTGGATTTGCAATGCAGACACCGAGCGCCAATGATAACCTTAGAGGCAAAAGAGAAAAAGAGAAAGAAAGAAAGAAAGAAAGAAAGAAAGAAAGAAAGAAAGAAAGAAAGAAAGAAAGAAAGGATGGAGGGAGCTTCCATGCTTTCTTACTCTCTGCATTTGTTCCGTTTCCATAGAAAATTAGATGTGGACTAGGAGGTGCAGAGCTAAGATGAAGGCTTGGAGACAACACCTGGCTTGAGCTCTTCAAGGCGACTGCTTTAAACCTGGGATATTTGTGTGAGGGTAGGGTAGGATTTCTGGGACAGTGGTGGAGGAGTACAGGGGAGTGATCCAGGGGAGAGCCAAGGAAGAGCCCTATAACCCACCCTTAGGCTGGCAAAGAAAACATGGATTCACGGGGTGCGGGGGGGGGGGGGGGGGGGGGGCTCTCGGGTTTTGCTATTTTAATCTACATTCCTCCCCCTCCCCACCCATCAAGCCCCATAGCAAAGGGGTGAGGGAGCTAGCTGTTCTTGGTAGGCATCCTGTGGAGCTATCTCTTTCTCAAGATTCCAGGCTCAGCAGGGGTGTCATCCAAAGGAGGGGGGGGGATATTTCCCCAAGCAAAGACTTTTTTTTCTTTTTGAAGGGGGCAGGAGCTCTATCGGAGTGACAGAATAGCTGACCAATCAGGTCCTCAGTATGGCCTGGGTTAGATTACCTGTCTTCTCTTTACTTCTTGAGTTTGTTTAGTAGTTGATTCTTGTAATTGTTTGGTTTTGCTTTGTTTAAGAAGCGGGTGAGGTGGTGTGCAGCCAACCTGGAGTGGTTTAATCTGCAGACTGACTGCTAGAGTTTTTATTTTATTTTATTTTTATTTGCGCTTGTTTTTCCCTTCTCTCCAGATAGACCAAAATTATCTGTTGTTGTTTTTCCATTATAGGTTATTGGGTGTGCTATCCACTGTGGGAGGAACTTGCTTTTCTCTCTTTTCTCCACTTTTCTTTTTCTTTCCTCCTAGCTGATATGAAAATATCTTTCCTTTTAATGCTTTTTTTTTCTTTCTGTATTTACTGGCACTCATTTGTGAATTATCTTGTGGAAGAAGTCTGACACGGAGTAGACATTCTCTCTCTCTCCTTTCCTTTCTCTTCCCATTATCTCTAGAATTTATAGTTGATAATTTATTTAGTAATTGTCTATTCTTGCTTTGTCATTTTTCTTTTTGTTTTGTTTGTTTGTTTTTATTTTTTAAGTGGAGGTGTTGCTTGGCTAACCAGTTTTGGTTGAACTGCATTATTCTTTGCATTGGTTGTTATTGTTGAACTTTCTGAATTTTGTGACTTCATTTGTGAAAAGACTAGTTTAGTGTGGCTTGTCCTCACACAACACAACAACTGAAGGACAACAGGATAGAAAAATACAAACCACACCAATAAAAAATTAGTTAAATTGAAAGCAATTAATACAGCTACCACAATGAATTGGAATAGAAGCCCAGAAGAAACTCCAAATAAGCCAGAAACAACTAAAAATGAGGAAAATATTCAAACATTAATTGTTATGTTAATCACAGGAATGAGTAAAGCTCTTGAGGAAAAGGGTATCAGAAATAGGGAAATAACAGATGAGACCCGCCCAAATAAAATAGTAGCTACCTCAAAGTAATTAGCTGAAAAGCTGAGCTAAGAGGACAGCTAGTAGAACAAGCTAATACTGTAACTGAGCAAGGTAAAAAAAAAAAAGCTGAACTGAAGAAGGAAGCTAAGAGAAGGGAAAGCAGATTAACAGAAGCAAAACACATAATTAGCCAGACAAAGGATGAGCTAGAGAAAACCAAGAAGGAGGTAAAAGAGTTAAAAGAGAGACACAGAGAGAGAGAGATTGAGAGAGACTGAAAGCAATGACGGAGACATAATGGGATGATTTCAAAAGAAGTAGCATTCGCATAATTGGCCTACCAAAGCTTAGATGTGGACTAATGGTCATAATTTCTTTTATTGATATAGACCACTATGAAAGGAGTTTTCCATGACCAGATGTGGTTTACAAGAGTTACCAAAGCAGAGCCACAGAGAAAGGAACAAGGAACATCAAACTCTCAAAAAGGTGATATTCAGTAAAACACATATAAAACTACAAGGCATGGAAATATGAGACAACTTTAAAGTATGAAAGTGGAGGTAGAACTGGATAGAAGATGTTCATAGAAAGGGTGATAAGAGAAGAACAGTTTAAAAAAGACTCTCTTAGATGTGTTTATACATAACTTATGTATATATAAATGTTATGTATAATACTTTTATATGTAGCACATAAAATTTTATATGCATATTGTCATCTATGTCTTGTTAAGTGATGCCATTTTCTCTCAAATACTTTTTTTTAATTCTTTCTTTCTTTCTTTATTCTTTTTGTTGCCCTTGTTGTTTTTTTATTGTTGTAGTTATTATTGATGTCATTGTTGTTGGATAGGACAGAGAGAAATGGAGAGAGGAGGGGAAGACAGAGAGGAGGAGAGAAAGACAGACACCTGCAGACCTGCTTCACCACCTGTGAAGTGACTCCCCTGCAGGTGGGGAGCCGGGGGCTTGAACCGGGATCCTTCCGCTGGTCCTTGTGCTTAGCGCCACCTGCGCTTAACCTGCTGCGCTACCGCCCGGCTCCCTCTCAAATACTTTTTAACATTTCTTATAACTGTTTCATTTTTCTTACCCTTCTTGTATGTATCTCAAGGTTCTTTAATTTGCTGTTTGTGATCAAGTACTCTGCTGCAATCACTGTTACTAAATAACCTACATTTTTCTGATAGACAACTACTGTATAGTTTACCTAATATGTGCAATATAAAAGACTGAAATACATGAACTCACTTTAAGAAGTGTCAACCTTTCGCTAAAACTTTGTTAAAAGTATGGTGGCTAAGCCTGGGAGGGAGGGAAGAGCCTAGGTGGGGCATAGAATTCTGGTGGTGAGTATGGATTGGAACTATACCCCTATAATCTTTTTGTGTGTGGGGAGTTAATGATTTACAGTGGAGTCATTAACACGTGCATACAACTTCATTATGTACCAAGCCCCAACATTTTCTTCCTTTTCTCCCTCTGTTGGGACAGGAACATAATTTGCATATTGCTGACATCAGCATACTACCAACTAATGTAAACTCACAAAGGATTATTGGTTGATAGGAATTGATTTAAGCAAATGTCTGCCAGAAACACCTCTCTGTTCTGCTTCCTGCAGTTCCTACTACCGGTTCCTGAATGCTTTCCTTTTCCTGAGACCACCATGCCACTCCCTGCAAGACCCAAACTCATGTAGCTGAGCTTGGGTAACTATCTTAGGTTTACGGTTCCCACCATCATGACTAAATGATTTTTGCCCCCTTTCCTATTTTGTTGTACCTAAATAACCTGCAATGTAATGAACATCCCACTTGTTTTTAACCACAGACAAAGCTGCTTAAAGTTTCTTTTTATTTTCTAAATACTATACCCCTCTCACCCCAGAGTCCTTTGATTTGGTGCAATAAACCATGTTCAGTCCATAGCATCAACCAGGCATAAAATCAATAAGGAAACAAGAAATGAGATTAAATAATGAGATGGATAAGTTAGATCTACCAAGGTCTCATCCCAAAAGAATGAAATATACATTTTTCTCAAACCCACATGGGATATGAATACACTGTACGCAAGACCACAAGAATAGTATTAATGAATTCAAAACCATGAAACTCATCCCATGAAACTTTCAGACCACAGTGGAGTAGAACTAACAGTAAGCAACAAACAGAATTCTGGAGAGAAACCCAAAATATAGAAACTCAACAGTACACTACTCAGTAATTATTGGGTGAAAGAGAAAATTTAAATGTTCCTGGAAACAAATGAAAATAAAGACAAAGGCTATCAGAATATTTGGGACACAGCTAAAGCAGAACAAAGAGGGAAATTCATAGCTATACAGACACACATCAGGAAACACACACATGCATCATGAAACACACACACACACGCGTACACACACACATACACACACACTGACTTTCCACGTGGAAAAATTAGAAAAAGAAGAACTGAAGAAGCCCAAAATAAGGTGGAGTGAAATAACAAAAATTAGAGCAGAAATTAACATTGAAAGCAAAAGAACCATATAAAATATAAACAAACAAGAGCTGGTTCTTTGAAAAGGTAAACAAAAGTAGTGGAATTGTGTGGAGTTGTACCCCTCTTATCCTATGCTTTTTTTTGTGTTTCCTTTTTATAAATAAAAAAATTAAAAATAAAAAAAGAAAAGAAAAGGTAAAGACTATTGACAAACCCTTGGCCAGACTCACTAAAAAACAGAGGGAGAAGATCCAAATAAATCATATCATGAATGAAAGGGGAGAGATCACAGCAGACAGAAATGCAAAGCATCATACAAAGGTTCTATGAACAACTATATGCCCCCAAACTAGAAAATCTGGAGAAGATGGATATATTTTTAGAGACATACACCCTCCTCATATTAAATCACGAGAAAATGTAAAACATGGATAGACCAATTACAGCCAAAGAAATTGACACAGTAATCAAAAAATCAAAAACCTCCTAAAAAAAAAGGAATCCAGTCCCAGATGGGTTTACAGATGAATTCTACATAACCTTTAAAGAACTTCTGCCAATACTCTTCAAGCTTTTCCAAATTATTAAAAATAAAGGGATTCTCCCTAACACCTTTTATGAAGTTAACATCACATTAATACCTAGAGCACACAGATATGCAAATATGCAACCAAAAAATGAAACTACAGGCCAATATCCCTGATGAACATAGATGTTAAGATATATAACAAAATTCTAGCCAACCGCATACAGCAATACATCAATAAGATCATGCACCATGACCAAGTAGGTTTTATCCCAGAGATGCAAGGCTGGTTCCATAAACTTAAATCAATAAATGTGCTCTACCACATAAACAAATGTAAAACCAAAAATCACATGATCATCTCTATAGATACAGAGAAAGACGCAGGGTCCAACATCTTTTCATAATCAATTTTTTAATTTTTATTTATAAAAAAGAAACACTTAAGTCAGAAACAGAAGGATGAATATGAGATGATCTCACTCTCAGGCAGAAGTTGAAAAACAAAACCAGAAGAGAAAACACAAGTAGAACCTGAACTGGAGTTGGTGTACTGCACCAAAGTAAAAGACTCTGTGGTGGGTAGGGGAGAGAGTATAAGTCTTGAAAAAGGATGACAGAGGATCTAGTGGGGGTTGTATTGTTATGTGGAAAACTGAGAAATGTTATGCATGTAAAAAAAAAAAAGGGAGCAGGCGATAGCGCAGCAGGATAAGCGCACAAGGTGCAAAGCACAGGCATAAGGATCTCGGTTCGAGCCCCCCGGCTCCCCACTTGCAGGGGAGTCACTTCACAGGGGGTAAAGCAGGTCTGCAGGTATCTATCTTTCTCTCCCCTTCTCTGTCTTTCCCTCCTCTCTCCATTTCTCTCTGTCCTATAAAACAACAATGACAGGAATAAAAACAATAATAATAACTACAACAACAATAAAACAACCAGGGCAACAAAAGGGGGGAAAAATAGCCTCCAGGAGCAGTGGATTCAAGGTGCAAGCATCGAGCCCTAGCAATAACCCTGGAGGCAAAAAAAAAAAAAAAAAGGAAACACTGACAAAAACCATAGGATAAGAGGGTTACAACTCCACACAATTCCCATTTCCAGAACTCCATATCCCATCCCCTCTCCCGATAGCTTTCTTATTCTTTATCCCTCTGGGAGTATGGACCCAGGGTCATTATGGGGTGCAGAAGGTGGATGGTCTGGCTTCTGTAATTGCTTCTCTGCTGGACATGTGTCTTAGCAGGTCAATCCATAGTCTCAGCCTGTCTCTCTCTTTCCCTAGCGGGGCAGGACTCTGCAGAAACAGAAACATTGGTGAGGTTGTCTGTCCAGAGAAGTCTAGTTGGTATCATGGTATCATCTGGAACTTGGTGGCTGAAAAATGAGTTAACATATAAAGCCAAACAAATTGTTGACTAATCATGAACCTAAAGGCTGGAATTTTGCAGATGAAGATTTGGGGGTCTTTGTTTTGTAGATAGTTAATAGACCTAGTTTAGTTATATTGCAAAGAGCCGATGACTATACTAGTTTTTTTTTTTTTTCCTGAGCTTGACATCTGATATGCAGGTGGATCTAAGTTATTGTCTGGGGAGATGATGTCATAGCTGGACAAAGGACCAGAAAGCTGGATGAGGGAAGAAAGTAGCTTCCAAATATGGGAAAGGTATATAAATGTTGTTGACTATAAACCCCATCGATTAGACATGATCTGGGGTACATATTCAGCTTAGGAGCCTATGTGACATCTGCATCCCTATAGATCTGAGCTCACATTCTGCGGCCATGTGTAGGAATGTTCCAAGTTGTCCCAATTTCAGAACCCATCTTCCTCAGGTGGAACATAGAGTATGTCTTCCAGCTGTTGTTGATCCACGTTAAGGGCAAGGTCCCATAGGGGCCCACAAAGGGGTCTATTGTGTTGTTTTTGATAGAGATTACCAGTAACAATGGAGAGAGGGATCTATTTGAGGTCTAGGCCCATCATGCCTGTTTGGGAATCTCAGGACTCCGTGACTAGGGCCCCAGATGATGGGGTGGCCTGATAGTGACTAAAGAGTCATCATTAAAGTATGCCATTCTCTTGCCCTTATTCAGCTTTTGCAGTCCTTACTTTGATAAGGTTAGCTTTAGTATGACTGAGGGAAGTGTAACAGGAAGTAGTTGAGGAAGGTATCTAAGTCTAAGTAAATACTATTTCATTAGGAACTTTATGGTGTCTTTTTAGGTTTTTCTATTTGATTTCTGCATTTATTATTACACTATTGTGCACTTTTGCTTTCAGGTATATATTTTGCCCTGATTTGTGATACATGTGAGATAGGTCCCTATCTCATGAGACCTGGTCTATATCTAGGTTTTGGGACTTTGTTGGGAAGTGAACCACTCGAAATGGTATTAGAGAATCCTATGAAAGGAAAGGTCTCACCCGAGTAATGAGGCTGAAGGGTTGACATTCTATGCCTGACCTCTCTGGACACAGTCTGAAATGAGGTATACCGAGGTGGTACTCATTGCGTTGATTAGGTTGGGATCAGGAGATGCAATATCATTTGGTATGAATGGAGAGAAACATGCAGGAAAGTAAGCCTCATCCTAAGGATTTCAGGACTGGGGGAAATATAGGCTCTATAGAGGAAGCGGGAAGTTCCTGCTGTCTTAGGGTTTAAGAAGACAGTAGATAGTTACTGATATAATCAGATTATTTGGCAATTGGGTTAACCTTGAAAATCCCATTGTTAGGATTTGCTGTATCATACAAAACATCACCATAATTTATGTCCTTTGACATTGTTTGTATATAGCTGTGTCTTATAGAGTAACGCCACCGGTTGCTTCTGTTCTCATCAAAATATTTTTTTAAAGATGGGGACAGATGGGGAATTCCTTAAACTACTTGAATCTATATACAGTAAACCAACAGCCAGTATTATACCCAATGGTGAAAAATTGAAAAGATTTTCTCTCCAGTCAGTTAGAAGGCAGGATTGCCAATTATCACCACTACTATTTAACATTTCTTTGGAATTCTTAGCCATAGCAACTGTGCAAGAAAAAAGAATTAAATAGATACAGATTGGAAGAGAAGAAGTCACACTATTCCTATTTTCAGATGACATGATTGTGTATATACAAAACCCAGAAGAATCCAGTAGAAAACTGCTGAATAACATTGAACAATATATTAAAGTGCCAGGCTACAAAATCAATATACAGAAATCAATGACATTCCCCTATGCAAACACCAAATCAGAAGAAAAGATACAGAAATCAATCCCCTTCACCATAGCAGCAAAAATAATAAAATTTTTGGTAATAAAGATAACAAAGAAAATAAAGGACTTATACACTGAAAACAATGCATCACTCTTCAAGGAAACAGAAAGAGATACAAAGAAGTGGAAAGATGACTTCAAGGAGACATGGCTTATGGAGTAGCTGCAATCAGACCTTTGCTCTCCCCGATACAGCTAGTATACACAGTAGGAGATCAAATTGAACTCATAATCTACAGCTGAAAAAAATCCATAGCCTCATATCATGCCACCTTCCAGACACTAGGCTGCAGATGCCACCACGACTCCACCCCGACTTCTCTGGGCAGACGACCTCACCAATATGTCCTGGACCCTCGCATCTCCAGAGCTCTGGCCCACTAGGGAAAG
Organism: Erinaceus europaeus; assembly: GCF_950295315.1. Classification (NCBI taxonomy): domain Eukaryota; kingdom Metazoa; phylum Chordata; class Mammalia; order Eulipotyphla; family Erinaceidae; genus Erinaceus; species Erinaceus europaeus. The sequence goes on along the minus strand of NC_080185.1, from coordinate 72,790,858 downwards.
ATAGAAACAGGCTGGGGGTATGGATCGACCTGTCAACACCCATGCTCAGCAGAGAAGTAGCTACAGAAGCCAGAACTACTACCTTCTGCTCCCCATAAACAACCTTGATCCATACTCCCAGCAGGGGAGAAATGATAGGATGAAGATAAGGGAACTCTTCACTCCAGCTCCATCAGCACCAAGAGAGGGAGAAGAAAAAGGAGAGAGACGTATGGAGGTAGTGACAATGTCATGAATGGATTAGAGGGAAAGAGGATTGAATTAGAAAAAGAAAGGGAAACTATGCACAATTGTAGACAGATAGTTGTAGAGAAGATGGTTGGCCTATGTCTAAAACTTTAGGGGAACTGTTGTGGATTGCAGTGGAGAGAGTGAAGATTCACAACTTTGGTGGTGGGAATGGTGTAGGTTTAAACCTCTGTCGACATGTAATTTTGTAACATAAAAATATTAAAAAATAAATAAAACAGACCATCAAAAATAAACAAACAAAAAAGAAGTGGAAAGGTATCCCATGCTCTTGGAAAGATTAACATTATAAAAATTACCATCCTGCCCAGAGCCATATACAGATTTAATGTCATCCCCCACCAAAGTACCAATAAAACTTTTTAAAGGAATAGAATAAAAACTTAAAAATTTTTTCTGGAACCAAAACATCCCCAGGATTGCCAAACCAGTCTCAATAAAAAGGAACAAGGACCAGGGAGATAATGTAATGGTTATGCAAACAGACTCTCATGCCTGATGTTCCCAGGTCTCAGGTTCAATCCCCTACACCACCATAAGCCAGAATTAAGCAATGCTCTGGGGGGGAAGAAGGAGAGAGAGAGAAGGAATGAAGGAAGGAAGAAAGGAAGGAAGGAAGGAAGGAAGGGAGGAAGGAAGGAAGGAAGGGAGGAAAGGGAAAGGAACTAGAGGCATTACGGTACCTGACCTTAAGCTATATTATAGAGTTAATGTAAACAAAACTGCCTGGTACCAGAATCAAGTAGACACACAGACCAGTGGAATAAAATTGAAGAACTAGAAATAAGTCCCCACATCTATGGCCAGCTAATTTTTGACAAGGGGACCCAAACCACTAAAGCAAATGGTGCTGGGGAAATTGGATTGAAACATTCAAGCAGATAAAATTGAATCATCACTTAACATCATGGACAAAAGTCAACTCCAAGATGATTAAGGACATGGATACTAAGTCAGAGACTATCAAATACATAGAAGAAAACATTGGCAGGACACTTCATAGCCTGTGCTTAAAAAAAAGGCTTCAAGGATTCAAATCTAACATCAAGAAAAACAAAAGTAAAAATAAACCAATGGAACTACATCAAAATGAAAAGCCTCTGCACAACAAAGGGTAGCAACACTCAAACAGAAAGATACCCTATGACATGGGAGAAGATCTTTGCACAACACACAGGAGAAGATCTTTGCACAACACACACCAGACAAAGAACTAATAACCAAAACACATAAAAAGCTCCATAAACTAAGCACCAAAAAAAACAAGCAACCCCATAATAAAATGGGGCCAGGACATGGACAGAGATTTCACTGACGAAGAGATCCAGAGGGCAAACAATATATGAGAAGGTGCTCAAAGTCACTGATCATAGGAGAAATGCAAATAAAGGCAACAATGAGATACCACCTTACACCTATGAGAATATCATTCATTAGGAAGGACAGAAAGGACAAATGTTGGAGAGGATGTGGAGAAAAAGGGACACTTCTGCTCTGTTGGTGGGAGAGCAAATGGAGACCAGTTGGGACACTAGGAATGGAACTACCCCATGACCCAGCAATTCCTCTCCTCAGGATTTACCCAAAGGAAACAAACACCCATCAGAAGAGATTTTTGTATATTTGTGTTCATAACTGCACAGTTTGTAGTGGCCAGACCTTCCACAATGACCTTGGGTCCATATTCCCAGAGGGTTATAAAGAATAGGAAATCGGGAGTCGGGCTGTAGCGCAGCGGGTTAAGCGCAGGTGGCGCAAAGCACAAGGACCGGCATAAGGATCCCGGTTCGAACCCCGGCTCCCCACCTGCAGGGGAGTCGCTTCACAGGCGGTGAAGCAGGTCTGCAGGTGTCTATCTTTCTCTCCTCCTCTCTGTCTTCCCCTCCTCTCTCCATTTCTCTCTGTCCTATCCAACAACGACAACAACAATAATAACTACAACAATAAAACAACAAGGGCAACAAAAGGGAATAAATAAATAAAATAAATATTAAAAAAAAAAAAAAAAAAAGAATAGGAAATCTATCAGGGGAGGTGATGGGATATGGAGATCTGGTGGTGGGAATTGTGTGGAGTTGTACCCCTCTTATCCTATGGTTTAGTCAATGTTTCCTTTTTATTAATAAAAAATAAAATAAAATATATAAATAAATAATAAAAATTCCAAAACCACAAAAAATAAAATGTTTCAATAAAAGATGATTTAGCATTGAAAAAAAAAAGGAATAAGTATTCTCCAAGGCAGGGCCATCCTTTTGGTCCATACTGATCCATCCCTAGGTTGCTCATATTCTGGGTTCTACAAACTCCTTGTAAATCTATTTTATGGTCAATATCTTAATATTTCATGTACTCACTGAGTAGGCAATGCATGCTAACTAGTTTGTCAATCTTATTAAAATTCTATCTCTGAAAAAAAAAAGAATTTTTTTTAAACTGTGGTATATATACACGCTGGAATACTACTCAGCTGTTGAAAATAATAAAGCTGTTTCTTTTGCAACCTCTTGGGTGAAATTTGAGGACATCATGTTGGCTGAGATAAGCCAAAAAGAGACATATGAATATCAAATTATCTCACTTATTGGTGGGACTTAATAACAAAGGGACAGGGAGGGAAAGAACAAAGTGAGCCATGAACTAGACATGATGTATTGCACCAAAACAAAGGTCTCTGGGGAGGGAGGGGGGAGAGGAAAGGAATAAAACTTTGGGGGGCTGGTACATAATGGAATTGTATGAATATGTCAGTGATTCCACTGTAAAGCATTAACTCCCACAACAGCAAGAAAGAGAAGGAGTAGGAGAAGGGAAAGGAAAAGGAAAAAATCCAAACTGAAAAAGAGTCTGTCACTGTTTGCAGATGACATGATAATAGAACTAAAGACTCTGCCAAGGAGGACATAAAGTGAAACTTGGACTAGATATGGCATATTACACTAATGTAATGGACTCTGTGGAAGGAAGGCAAGGGACAGGACGAAGGAACATTGGAATCCTGGTGTGTCTTCTAGACACCAATCAAGGAAAGATGAGCTACTGTATCTATGTGTTGAAGACTATATTGTAAACCATTAACTCCCCAGTAAAAACTAAAAATAAACAAACAAAAACCTACTACAAACCATCAATAAATCCAGAAAAGTAGCAGGACACAAAATGTATATACATAAATCTGTAGTATTTACATACACGAATTGATCAGTCAGAGGTAAAGGTAATAAAGGAAGTAATCTCATTTACAATTGAGATGATAAAAAGATAAAATTTCTTAGAGTGAATCTAACAAAGGAGGTGAAAGACTTCTGCAGTTAAATGTACAAAACATTTTTTTAAATATAAAAATTGACAAAAAATATGGAACAATGTTTGTTCCCTGTTCATGTATCAGAAATATTTTATTAAAATGTTCATCCTACCTAAAGTAATCTACAGATCCATTGCAGTCCCTATCAAAATGTTAAGGACATTTTTCTTTCTAATTTTGTAGCAATTTAATTCTTTTAAACATAATTTCTTGATTTTTATATTTATGTACAAATATTTCTTTATATAAATATATATTTACTTATATATTTAATGATACAGATTGAGAGAAAGAATCAGAGCATCATTCTGGCATATATGATACTTGGAACTGAAGGCATGTAAGTCCTGTGCTTTACCACTAGCAACCTCCAGAACCATAGAATGTGTTTTTTGTTTATTTGGGGATTGTGTGTGTGTGTGTGTGTGTGTGTGTGTGTGTGTGTGTGTGTGTGTGTGTGTGTGTGTGTTTTCTCCCCACTTTTGGATGAATATTCACCAAAGAAAAGATCTAAAAGGTCAACAGGCATATGAAAAAAAATGCTTCAAATCATTGATTGTCAAAGAAATGTAAATTAAGACAACAAATAGACATCACTTCACTCCTGTCAGAATGTCATACATCAGAAAGGATATTAACAAAAGCTGGAGATGTTCCTGGGTTAAGAGAACACTCCTATACTAGTGGTAGAAATGTAAATTTGTCCACTGTGAAAAGAAATCTTGTGAACTCACAAAGCTAGAAATTGACCTGCCCTATAACCCCACAATCCCTCTCCTGGGGATATATCTTAAGTAACCAGCCACACCCATCCAAAAAGATCTGTGTATATCTATGTTCATAAACAGCAGAATTTGTATTAGCCAAAACCTGGAAGGAATCTAGATGTCCAACACCAGATGAGAGGCTGAGAATGTTGTGGTATATGTGAATTCACCATCTTCACCTCACTTTGAATGGAGCTTGAAGGAATCATGTTAAGTGAGATAAACAAGAAAAAGAAGATGAATATGGGATAATCTTAGTCAAGGGAGAGATAGAAAGGAGGAGAGAAAGACACCTGAAGATGTGCTTTATCACATATGAAGCTTTCTCCTGCAGGTGAGAAGCAGGGGCTCAAATCCAGGTCCTTGTGCTTGGTAATATGTACGTTTAACCAGGTGCACCACCACCCAGCCCCCAGAACCATAGAATTTTACCTTTTAAGATAGTGTTTTGCTGTAGCCCCAGAGGTAGTGCAGTGGTTGAAGGCACTGGACCCTCATACATGATGTCCTGAGTTTAATTAATAGTATCACATATGCCAGTGTTTCTTCCTTTCTTTCTCTCTTTCTCTTTCTCTCTCTCTTTCTTTCTCTCTCTCCCTGTCTCTGTCTCTGTCTCTCATCAATCTCTAATAGTATTTTTCAAATAAACAGAATCAAATATCAAACAGCTGAAACATAAATAAACTAGGCCCTTCCTTTTTCAGTGATGATGAGTCCTGGGACCTTGCTTTCAAAGCTCTGTTCTCTCTGGAAGTCCCAGGCCAGGCCTGGAGTAGATCTTATGGAAGAAGAGTGAGACCAATGAAAAAAGGGAAGGGAGGTAGTAGCAGGGTCTTAAGTGGAGCCAGGCTCTCCACTCACCTGCCCAGAGTCACAATGACATTTAATGGGATTACAGGCTCTCATATCAGCTCATCCAACTCCTTGTTGAATTCTTTTGACCTTTGGGTATCTTATAACCCACACAATCTTGTAAGCAGTTTTGGGGTGTCAACCATAGGCCCCCAGGAATTGAGTCGATATCATTTTTCAAGGAAATACAACAAATTATCCAGAATTCATGTGGAATCAGAAAAAAAATCTTGGAATAATCAAAGCACACCTAAGAAAAAAGGAAAAATGAAGTCATCACACTTCCTGGCTTCAGTCTGTACATGTAGTGCAGCAATAGTAATTAAAACAGTATTATATTATAATTAAAACAGGAATTCAGACCAACAGAACAGAATAGAGAGCCCAGAAACAAATCTGCATACATATGGACACCTAATGCATGTCAAAGGAAATGCAAATAAAAACAACAATGAAATATCAATTCATAGTTGTGAGAATGTTACAAATCAAGACAGAAACAAAAAGTGTTCACTAGGATGAAGGAGGAAAGTAACCACCTTCTACATTGCTGGTGGTAATGCAAATTGGTCCAACCTTGTGGAAAACAGTCTGGAGATTTCTCAGAGCTCTGGAAGTGAACCTACCATATGACCAGATAACTCATTTCCTAGGGATCTATGCAAAGAAGACAGAAACCCTATCCAAAGGAATCTATGTATAGCTATGTTTATAGCAGCACTGTATGTAATATCCCAAACATGGATGTAGGCCAGATACCAACTGACAGATGAGTGCTTAAGAAGATTGTAGTCTATATGGAATAATATTCAGCTATTAAAAATGATGAAATCACCTCCTTTGCCTTATCATGGACAGAGCTTGAAGGCTTCATGTTAAGTAAGATAAGCCAAAAAGAGAAGGACAAATACCAAATTAGCTCAATCATAGGTGGAACTCAAGAAAGAAGGCAAAATACAAGATAAAACTTGAAATAGATATGGTCTGTTGCAGCAAGGTCAAGGAAGTGACAGGGACAGTGGGAAAGCGGTTAGTGTGGCATTAGGGACCCAAGATACAATGGCAGAGGAGAACATAAATTGGTAGTGTGCTGATTCCTATTACAGAAAGACAAGAGAGTACTCATGTGACAATGACTGTCTAGTAAATCATTATTTCCCTCATAAAGCATAATTAAAATATAGAAATCATACACCTCAAGAATAAAAAACCTAATAACCCAATAGAAAAGTAAAAAAAAAAAAAACCAAAACTAATAGTTTCTGAGAAGGTATACATATGGCCAATAGACATATGAGGAAATGCTCCACCTCACTTGTCATTAGAGAAATGCAAATTAAAACTAAGGTTCCACCTTACACCTGTGAGAATGTCCTACATCATGGAAACAGATGACAATTGTTGAGGCTGTGGGAAAAAAGGAACTCTGTTACACTGTTGGAAGGAATGCAAACTGGTTCAGCCTCTATGTGGAACAGTATGGAGAGTCCTTAAATGAATAAATGGAAATACTTTGTGATCCAGCAACATCAGTCTTAGGTATATACCCAAAAGGTATGTACCTTATTCAGTGAAACATATGCACCCCTATTTTCAGCGCTAAATTATTTACAATAATCAATAAACGGAAGGAACCTAAAGGTCTACTGGCAGACAACTGGATAAAAAAGTAATGGGAGAAAGGGGGCAGCAGCCAAAGAGCTGAAAAGGTTTGGGGGTCCAGTGTCCTCTAGTGGAGAAATCTGGTGACTGGTAGAGTGTGCACATACCAATTTAAGGGAAATATGAAACCCATGTGACAACAGCAAACAGATTTACAGATAGAATAGAATTAAATTTCCTCAATTTAAAAAGATCAAATTGATTTTTACTAAGTGCATCTAAACAAGCTACCTAAATTTAACTCTACTATCCATCTCCAGGTTTAAAAAAAAAGATGAGTATATTCTTTAAAGTGAGACTGAGGAAATCTGAAGTGAGAACTCAGAACTTTCAAACATGAATTTGATCGCTGATAACATACATGCCAGATCTGGATCTCTCTGATCTCTAAATAAATAAATAAGCTTCATCAAAAGCATTGAAAGGTCAATGTGGATCAACAATGGTAGGGAATGTTCCATTCTCCAAAAGGAAGGTGGGCATCATAATCTACCACTTGAGGAAGATGGGTCCTGAAATTAGTGCAGCCTGAAATGTTCCTAGCCATGATCACAGAATGTGAGCTCAGACCTATAGGGATGCAGAAGTTACATAGGCTCCTGTGCTGAATATGGGCCCCAGATAAAATCTATGAGGTTTACAGTTAACAATATTTAAATACTTTTCCCATATTTGGGAGCTACTTTCTTCCGTGATCTAGCTTTCTGGTCCTTTTTCCAACTATGACACCATCTCCCCAGATAATACCTAGCATCCACTTGCATGTTACCTGTCAGACTCAGGCAAAACCTAATAAAGCTATGGGCCCCTTGAAATATACCTAAAATAGACCTACTAGCTTTTTCCAAAATGGAGACCCCCAAATATTCATCTGCAATATTCTTGTCTTTAGGTCCATAATTAATCAAAAACTTGTTCTGCTTTATACTTTAACTCTTTTTCAGCCACCAGATTCCAGATGCTACCATGATGCCAGCCTGACTTCCTTGGGCAGACGACCCCACCAATATGTCCTGGAACCCGGTCTCCCCAGAGCCCTGCCCCACTAGTGCAAGAGAAAGAAAGGCTGGGCATATGTATCAACCTGCCAATAACCCATGTCCAGCAGGGAAGCAATTACAGAAGCCAGATCTTCCACCTTCTGCATCCCACAATGACCTTGGGTCCATACTGCCAGAGAGATAAAGAATAGGAAAGCTTTCAAGGGAGGGGATAGGATATGGAATACTGGTCGTAGGAACTGTGTGGAATTGTATCCCTCTTATCTTATGGTCTTATCAATATTTCTGCTGTATAAATAAATAAATAAATATGTTTAAAAAAACATTGAGAGGCAAGAGAGATAGCACAGTGGTTATACAAAAGAGTTTCATGCCCAAAGCTCTACAGTCCCAGGTTCAATCCCCTATACCACCAAAGTCAGAGCGAGCAGTGCTCCATTGAAAAATAATAATAATAAATAATTAAATTATAATAAAATTGAAATTTCCTTAGTGTAGGATCCATTAGTAGCATGTGGATCCATTACTTCCACCTTTACCACATTTTTTTCTTTTTTTTTTTCCTTTTTGTTGCCCTGGTTGTTTTATCGTTGTGGTTATTATTACTGTCATTATTGATGTCGTTGTTGCTGGATAGGACAGAAAGAAATCGAGAGAGGAAGGGGAAGAGAAAGACAGACACCTGCAGACCTGCTTCACCGCTTGTGAAGTGACCTCCCTGCAGGTGAGGAGCCGGGAGCTCGAACTGGGATCCTTGCACCAGTCCTTGTGCTTAGCGCCATGTGTACTTAACCTGTTGTGCTACCGCCTGAGCCCCCCACTTTCCCCCCACATTTCCCCATTTCTTTACCAAATGTCATAGGAAAGATGCTGTAAGAGAAATTTCTGGAGAGAATTTAAGTATTACATTAAGTAATGTCTCTCCATTCCTACCTTGTTAGGTTTTGCTAAGCTACCAAAAATTCATAGTTCTACTGTAAGCTGATGCTAAATCATAAAAAAGGAATTAGTAGCTACGTTTAACATGTAAATACCAAAGTTTGGTGATGTACGGACAAAGCGGACTGGGATTTATTTCTTTCTCAGAGCATTCTGGCTAGGAACTGGTAGGAACATGGCAAGAGTAATCTACCATGATAAAGCAAGAAAGCATAAATACAAAAGAAATGTAGTGGAAAATATACTCACTGGGATACTACTCTGTAATTTAAGAAATGATACTGTGTTCTTCAGGACAAAGTGAATGTACTTTGGTGATTAGCCTTAATGAGGTGAAAGTCAACTACCAGATGACTTTGCTCATTTTTGGAATGTGGAGAATTGAAACACATGACATGGAGGAGAAGGACTACAAGAAAAAGGAGGAGGGAGGAAAGAGGAAAAGGAAAAGGAGAAGGAAAAATAAAATAAAGAGAAGCAACAACAGTAAAAAATCTAAGACTTTGCCCACACCTGCAGGGGGAAAGCTTTGTGAGTGGCAAAGCAGGTTTGCAGGTGTCTCTCTCCCTATCTCCCTCCCTCCTCTCAATCTGGCTGTCTCTATGCAATAAATAAATAAAGATAATAGAAATTAAAAATAAAAGTCTAAGACTGTAGTAATTATCTGGGGGAGGAGGGACTGCACGGAACTTTGGTGGTGGGTGCCTTGCAGAACCTTACCCCTATAAACTAACAAACCACTATTAAGACACTAATAATTTTTTAAATTTTATTTATTTGTTTATTTTTCCTTTTTTTGCCCTTGTTGTTTTTATTGTTGTTGTAGTTATTATTGTTGTTGTTATTGATGCCACAGTTGTTGGATAGGACAGAGAGAAATGGAGAAAGGAGGGGAAAACAACGAAGGGGAGAGAAGATAAGACACTTGCAGACCTGCTTCACCGCTTGTGAAGTGACTCCCCTGCAGGTGGGGAGCCGGGGGCTAGAACCGGGATCCTTAAGCGGGTCTTTGCGCTTTGCGCCAAGTGCGCTTAACCCATTGCGCTACCGCCCGACCCCCGACACTAATAATTTTTAATATTTATTTATTTATTTATTTAATCCCTTTTGTTGCCTTTGTTTTATTGTTGTTATTGATGTCGTCGTTGTTGGATAGGACAGAGAGAAATGGAGAGAGGAGGGGAAAGACAGAGAGGGGGAGGGAAAGACAGACACACCTGCAGACCTGCTTCACTGCCTGTGAAGCGACTCCCCTG